>NC_057414.1:5614503-5690567 GCF_019320065.1 Cervus canadensis | reverse complement strand
TATGACCCACCTCCCAGAATATTGGAAATAAAAGCAAAAACTAAACAAATGGTACCTAATGAAACTTAAAAGCTTTTGCACTACAAAGGAAACTATAAGTAAGGTGAAAAGACAGCCCTCAGATTGGGAGAAAATAATAGCAAATGAAGAAATAGACAAAGGATTAATCTCAAAAATATACAAGCAACTCCTGCAGCTCAATTCCAGAAAAATAAATGACCCAATCAAAAAATGGGCCAAAGAACTAAACAGACATTTCTCCAAAGAAGACATACAGATGGCTAACAAACACATGAAAAGGTGCTCAAAATCACTCATTATCAGAGAAATGCAAATCAAAACCACAATGAGGTACCATTACACGCCAGTCAGGATGGCTGCTATCCAAAAGACTACAAGCAATAAATGCTGGAGAGGGTGTGGAGAAAAGGGAACCCTCTTACACTGTTGGTGGGAATGCAAACTAGTACAGCCACTATGGAAAACAGTGTGGAGATTCCTTAAAAACTGGGAAATAGAACTGCCATATGACCCAGCAATCCCACTTCTGGGCATACACACTGAGGAAACCAGATCTGAAAGAGACACGTGCACCCCAATGTTCATCGCAGCACTGTTTATAATAGCCAGGACATGGAAGCAACCTAGATGCCCATCAGCAGACGAATGGATAAGGGAGCTGTGGTACATATACACCATGGAATATTACTCAGGCGAAGAATTCATTTGAATCAGTCCTAATGAGATGGATGAAACTGGAGCCCCTTATACAGAGTGAAGTAAGCCAGAAAGATAAAGAACATTACAGCATACTAACACATATATATGGAATTTAGAAAGATGGTAACGATAACCCTATATGCAAAAAGGAAAAAGAGACACAGAAATACAGAACAGACTTTTGAACTCTGTGGGAGAATGTGAGGGTGGGATATTTCAAAAGAACAGCATGTATACTATCTATGGTGAAACAGATCACCAGCCCAGTGGGATGCATGAGACAAGTGCTCGGGCCTGGTGCACTGGGAAGACCCAGAAGAGATCGGGTGAAGAGGGAGGTGGAGGGGGATTCGGGATGGGGGAAATAGTGTAAATCTTGGGCTGATTCAATTATCAAATTATGACAAAAACCACGAAATGTGGTGAAGTAATTAGCCTCCAACTAATAAAAAAATTTAAAAAATAAAAAAAAAAAAAAAAAACTCAAAAAAAAAAAAAAAAAAAGACTTAAAAGAATGGAGAAATAGGAGGAAAACCAAGAAAATAGGAGGTAATGTCAGCCAACAATGGGAACAAGAGATAGTTTCAAGGAGAGTTTTGTCAACAATTTCCAAAGATTATTTAAAGAGTTTACAATGGAGGGATAACTGGTCACTGGGATTTGGATTATATTTGGTAGGCAAGCAAGTCATGAACAATTTTAAGCAATATTAAAACACAGCCACTGCTGCAGTTTAGAAAGAACCTTCCATGATCCCCAGATACATAAAACAGCTGAAGAAGGGAAAGAGAAAGCCAAGAGAAAGAGGAAGGTTGTCTGAAGAAGACTAGGTATGAATACCATAGCTTTCTGTCACAGCATTACCAGGCGCCCGTCCTCAGAAAAGCTTGCTGCAGAGCAAACTTAATAGCCTTTTCCCTGGCAAACCAGTGTAGGCATCAAGGCAACAAGTGGAGATTTCTGCTGCCTCTTATCATGTTGGGTTCCATTTTCAATGAAAAATTGCTCTTATTCTATCATTTATCTTCCTTATTGATTTTCATGCAGACAGCTGGAACATTCAAATAAATGCGGACTGCCTGACTTGGTGGAAATTATTAATTTGTATGTGTTAGTGTCATGGAAGAGCTCCAGATGTTTGGTGAAAGAGAAATGGCTTCACCTGACACCTGTATCCTGGACCTTCCACACAGTGGTTACCATGGAGAGATCATAACCATCGCTACACTAAGTGACGTGAGTAAAAGGCCTGCGGTTCATTTCCCTCCACTCTTCACTGTTCATACCCCCAAGGCAGGAACTGCTTTCTCTTCTGGTATTTTCCCTTGGTTAATACGTTCAAAGTAGCCTTGAGGTTATTTGTTCACCTAAGCCTCTATATATGCCCAGAATTCTAGTATTTAAGAGATGAAAATCTGGACATAAAAACCCGCATGATAAAGTGCAATGTTCTCCAAGTCTCTTAATGTAGATTTTTAATTCACTTCACTGAAGTCAAATTAGACCCCAGCAGCAACCTTTTCTTTTAAAGTAAATTCTTGCTTTCCTTGGGGATTAATTTTTCAACACAAAGCAACTCTTTTAAAAAAGTTTTTGGGGTTATGAACAGCTTGATGATATTTAGATTCATAGCCATCAGACAATCAGTGTAAGAAAAAATATCAAATGTAAAATACCAATGTCAAGAAAGTATCAAAACACTAACACACAGTCTTTGGATCTTAATGACCAGCTTGTAAATAAAGAAACCTGAATATAGTCCCATCACTTCATGGCAAACAGATGGGGAAACAATGGAAACAGTAACAGACTTTATTTTCTTGGGCTCCAAAATCACTGCAGATGGTGACTGCAGCAGTGAAATTAAAAGACACTTGCTCCTGGGAAGAAAAGCTATGACCAACCTAGCTAGCATATTAAAAAGCAGAGACATTACTTTGCCAACAAAGGTCCGTCTAGTCAAGGCTATGGTTTTTCCAGTAGTCACGTATGGATGTGAGAGTTGAACTATAAAGAGGGTTGAGCACTGAAGAATTGATGCTTTTGAACTGTGGTGCTGGAGAAGACCCTTGAGAGTCTCTTGGACAGCAAGGAGATCCAACCAGTCAATCCTAAAGGAAATCAGTCCTGAGTATTCATTGGAAGGACTGATGCTGAAGCTGAAAACTCCAATACTTTGGCCACCTGATGCGAAGAACTGACTCACTGTAAAAGACCCTGATGCTGGGAAAGATTGAAGGCAGGAGGAGAAGGGGACGACAGAGGATGAGATGGTTGGATGGCATCACTGACTCAATGGACATGAGTTTGAGTAAACTCCGGGAGTTGGTGATGGACAGGGAGGCCTGGCGTGCTGTAGTCCATACGGTTGCAGAGTTGGATACGACTGAGCGACTGAACTGAATGAAAAATGATTACCTCTTAGCAACTAAATCAGATATAAGTGAAAGGATTTGAAAGGGCATAGAGATAAAAATTATAAATCCATGATATCTTTCTTCTTCACATTTCTTAAGATTTACAGTGAATTTTAAAAATCATCCCTCTTTAAGATGCCAAGTACAGTTCATTAACATAGTAGAAGTCTCAGACATAGATAGATTCTCCATATTTTGACTTCTCAATCACCTAATCCGCTAGTATTCTGTCATTAATACCCACAATTTGTGAAGTACTGTGCCTGATGTAATGAAGAAAAGAATAAAGGCTAAAACAAAGACTCTGACCTTTAAGCATTTACACTGTCACTTGGGAGAAAGGACTTCTGTCCACTTGATCATTCCAACTCATTCCCTTTCAGTCTTGTTTGTGGTAACAGCAGCACTGTCCACCTTGTTAAATCCAAGAGTCTAGGCATTTTCACTGAATCTTCACTTCCCATCCCACTCCATAAACAGTTCACTAACAAGTTCTTTTGTTTCTCTAGTGCTGCCATCCTGATGGAGAAACACCTTTCTTAGGCTGTCCCAGCTGATTTTCCTCCTGTCCTTCTAGTCACTTCTCACAGAGGCCTATGAATAGCTTGTTTTAAAGCATGAAAGCAGCTCATCTTTTCTTTTCCTCATAGAAAACTCTCCCAAGACTTCCCATCACATACAACTCACAGTCACTTTCAGGGCTGTAAGATCCTGTGGTCACTGTCTGACTTTTGGTGCCCATTTTCACCACTCTACCACTCCCCAAGACTGAGCTGCCCTGGCTGCTTCCTGACTCACTCGTTCCTCGCTAAGGGCACCTGTATTAACTACTTGCTAAACATCTAAGTCTTCCAGATACCTCCCTCTCACTCAGCTGTTCACTAAAACAAGACCTCTTTAGGGAGGCCTTCATTGCACTTCCAGTTAAAGGCACTCCACTCCCATTCCAGACATTACACACTCTGACAGAATTTTATTTCTTCAGTAGCACTTGAAATTATCTGTTTATTGATTTGTTTTTGTATTCACTGGATACTGGGGAAGATTGAGGGCAGGAGGAGAAGGAGGTTAACTGAGAACGACCTGGTTGGATGGCATCATCGACTCAATGGACATGAGCCTGGGCAACCTCCAGGAGATAGTGAAGGACAGGGTACCCTGGCGTGCTGCAGTCCATAGGGTCGCAAAGAGTTGGACACAACTGAGTGACTGAACTACAGCAAATGTCAGTACTGTGCTGGGCATTAGGAGATGAGAGATGTTAACAGGATGCAAGCTCAGCTCCTCCTGTCAAGGATCTCATAGTTTATATAGAGAGATAAGTAAGTGATCAACTAACCAACAAGAGCGGGGAAGGGAAGAGCAAAAATAAATTGAGTACCATAACAGAGGGGATCTCATGCTAGCCTAGAAGTTTATAGAGGTTCAGGGAAAAAATGGTATAATGACAGTTTCTAAAAAGTATATTTGTTAACCATAACATTTTATTTAGAAAGTTTACAGGAATTTATTTGATACTAGTCAGAGAGAACCTTAAGTCTGGTCTGGTTTGGATTTATTTTTTAATTTTGATTTTGGTTTTCTTTTACAGGCAGAGTAATCAGAACTAGAGAAATCTAAATTCTTTGATAAAGAAAAAGACATGAATATCTTTTCTGCTGTTAGTTATTTACTTAAAAATACAGGAAACTCTTTGTGATAACATAATCCATACCCTAACATTGTGAGAAAACATGTCCCTTGAATTTTTTGTATTTTTCTTCTGAGGTTTTAAATTTCTAAATAGAATCATTTTAGGAATGAAACAGATTATAAACAATACATACACACCTGTATTAGGAAACATCATGCTGCTAAAACCTATTGTCTATTTTATCACAATAGCAGAAATGTTCACTAGGTAAATGGAAGTTTAGAACTGGGGGTCAATTCCAAATGTCTTTTATTTGGAGAAAAAAATCTTTGTCCAGTCTGTTGCTATTTACTCTTCAGGACTTATTTCACGCATACCCAGACTGGAAACCCTTTCCACCCTCTCAGTTTTGTTCCCCTTATACCAGTGCATATGCTTAACAAGGCATTTCCCACACTACAGTAAAGCACTATTAAAAATGGCTGATTCCCTAGCTAGACTGTCAGCTCTTTGAAGACAGCAACCATAGCGAATTAACCATTGTACCTCCTCTTACTCTTGAGAGTCCTTTGGACAGCAAGGAGATCAAACCAGTTAATCCTAAAGGAAATCAACCCTGAATATTTATTTGAAGGACTGATGCTGAAGCTGAAGCTCCAGTACTTTGGCCACCTGATGCAAAGAGATGCCTCACTGGGAGAGACCCAGATGCTGGGGAAGATTGAAGGCAGGAGAAGGGGGTGACAGGCATGATATGGTTGGATGGCATTACCAACTTAATGGACATGAGTTTGAGCAGACTCCAGGAGATAGTGAAGGACAGGAAAGCCTGGCTTGCTGCATCCATGGGGTCGCAAAATGTCCAACATGACTTAGCAACTGAACAACAATAGCATCCCCCTCACTGTACACCAACACTGTTCCGGTCTGTTGAACTGAGCACTGTGATGCTTTTTATGCCATTTCCACTAGGATCCCAAAGCAAAAACATTGTTTCGTCAAGCAAAAACAGTTGTGCTTGCATTAATAAAACCAAATAAATATACCAGATATCTTCTATATGTAGAACACCCTTGACTAAAGTGTAAAATGAAAATATACTTTCCAATAGACCATTTTGAATTAGCAAAGAAGAACGATGCAAATAAGGGAGGAATCTGTCTACTGCTACTTAACGAACACATTGGTGAATCTTAATTTTGGAAGAAAACATGTGATGAAGTTTAATATATGAAAATGACAATAAATGGATTCTGCTCTGCTCCAATAAACTTGTGTCTTATTGGAAACATCAAGTTGAAATGTCAGCCATAAAAGTTACAGAGATACAAGACTGGAGCAATCAGCCGTGGTAGGGTGTTGCCCGGTTTAACTGCTGTCTGTGGTCGGTGCTGCTTAAATAGGCTGAAAGTCATCAATGCAGCTGGGCATGAAATTACAGAATCCTCATCTGCCCACGTGGAGATACTCATTGTGATTACGGTTAAATGTCATTTTAAAGTTAGCTTTGTGAAGGATGGAATGGCCATATGTGCTTTGGTTAAACAAAAAAAAAATTACGAAGAAAGTAGTCTGACCCCACAGACAAGTGTTCTTAATGCATCCTGTAAATACTGGTAGTTTTTAGTGAATTACTGAACATTTGAAAATATAAAACTTGTTCAAGAAAAGGCAAATTTATAGACAAAAAATAGATTCATGGTTGTCTGGAACTAAGGTTGGAATTGGAATTGTAAATTTCAATTGTAAATGGGCACAAGGGATCTTATGAGGGACATGAAAGTGTTCTAAAACTGAATAATGGTTATACCACTGGATCAAATTACCAGATATCGTTGAATTTTACACTTGAAAGAGGTGCAGTTCATGACATGCAAAATATGCTTAATGACTTTGTTTAAAAAGTTTAAGTCAAACTACAAAGCTTGAAAAAGACAGCACAGGATTTTTTTTTTTTTAAATGATGTGTCATTAGGCACTTCTTGTTATTTTAGGTTGGAAATTTCTAGGCTCTTTACCAAGCTTTTCATCTGATCCCACATAAGCAGAAAGCATTACCTTTTATAGAAGGCTGGCCACTTGACAATGACATTCATGTTTAGTCATGCTTTCCTCTCTGGCCTTAAAATCAGAGGAGTGGTTGTTCAGAGGATTCACAAACTGCAGGCCATCAGGACTGAGTTCAGTATAATGGGGCATCTATCAATGCAGGAGACCTGGGTTCGATTCCTGGGTCAGGAAGATGCCCTGGAGAAGGAAATGGCAACCTACTCCAGCATTCCTGCCTGGAGAATCCCTTGGACAGAGGAGCCTGGCAGGACTCCTGCCAGGGGGCGTCTCAAGAGTCGGGCACCACTTAGCGACTAAACCACGACCATCATGTAGTGATTTTAGCTGCTGACTGGGCTTGCATAAATTCCTTACATTTGGGCCCCTGATGATTTACAGCCATAATATTTGAAACCACAAATGGGGTACGTGAAAATACTAACAAACAAATGAAAGAGAAAACAAAATTGAAAAAGCACAGTTCCTGGACATGAGTTTGAACAAACCCTAGAGTCGTGAAGGACAGGGAAGTCTGATGTTCTGCAATCCATGGGGTGGCACAGAGTCGGACACGACCTAGCAACTGAGCAACAAGAACAAGGGCAAGGACACAGAATATCCTGAAGGAGATTTTTAACTCCTTTAACTACCTCTCTGAATATAAGCTGATATTTAAGTAAAGCTATCAGGCCCCTATGTCGACTTCAATAAAAATGCTCGTTTAAAATGCTGATTGTCTTTTCTAAGTTCTGTTTCTTTGAGTCTCTACTCTCCACATCAGTCTTTAAAATTTACTTGAATGTGAAAATACTATTTGTCATTTGTCATTATAGAGAACAAAAGAGTAACCTATTTCTCTAGGACATTCTGAATGAATGAGACGCTGAATTACTCATTAAATTATTCAGTCATTGACTTATTCCACAAATACTAACTCCATGCCTAATATGTGTCAAGCACACTCTAAGACCTAGAGAAAAAGCACTTAATAAAGTGAAAAAAATCCCCTCCCTCATTCATTCTATACTGTCCTGGTAGAAGAGGGTAGCGAGTAAAAACAAAACAGTACTGACAAAGCTACTACTTATTTAGAATTAACTATGTCTAAGACATTTTGATTTGAACTATGTCAAATCCCTTACAGTTATATAGTGGAAGTGACATACAGATTCAGGGGATTAGATCTGATAGTTAGAGAGCTTGAAGAACTATCGGTGGAGGTTCATAACTTTGTACAGGAGGTGGTGATGAAAATCATCTCACAGAAAAAGAAATGCAAGAAGGAAAAATGGTTGCCTGAGGAGGCCTTACAAAAAGCTGAGAAAAGAAGAGTGAAAGACAGAGAAGAAAAGGAAAGATATACACATGTGAATGCAGGGTTCCAAAGAATAGCAAGGAGAGATAAGAAAGCCTTCTTAAGTGATCAGTGCAAAGAAATAGATGAAAAAAATAGTATGGGCAAGACTAGAGATCTCTTCAAGAAAATTAGAGATACCAAGGGAACATTTCATGCAAAGATGGGCACAATAAAGGACAGAAATGGTAGGGACCTAACAGAAGCAGAAGATATTAAGAAGAGGAGGCAAGCATACACAGAACTATACAAAAACATCTTTATGACCCAGATAATCACGATGGTGTGCTCACTCATCTAGAGCCAGACATCCTGGAGTGTGAATTCAAGTGGGCCTTAGGAAGCATCACTAAAACAAAGCTAGTGGAGGTAACGGAATTGCAGCTGAGCTAATTCAAATCCTAAAAGATGATGCTGTGAAAGTGCCGCACTCAACATACCAGCGTATTTGGAAAACTCAGCAGTGGCCACAGGACTGGAAAAGGTCGGTTTTCATTCTAATCCCAAAGAAGGGCAATGTCAAAAGAATGCTCAAACTACCACACAATTGCACTCATCTCACACACTAGCAAAGCAATGCTCAAAATTCTCCAAGCCAGGCTTCAACAATACTCCAACCAAGAACTTCCAGATGAACAAGCTGGAAAAGGCAGAGGAATCAGAGATCAAATTGCCAACATCTGTTGGATCATAGAAAAAGCAAGAGAATTTCAGAAAAAGATCTGCTTCATTGACTACGCTGAAGCCTTTGTCTGTGTGGATCACAACAAATTGGAACATTCTTAAAGAAATGGGAATTCCAGACCACCTGACCTGCCTCCTGAGAAACCTGTATGTGGGTCAAGAAGCAATAGTTAGAACTGAAGATGGAACAATGGACTGGTTCCAAACTGGGTACATCAAGGCTATATATTGTCACCCTGCTTATTTAACTTATATACAGAGTACATCATGCGAAATGCTGGGCTGGATGAAGCACATGTTGGAATCAAGATTGCTCAGAGAAGTATCAATAACCCGAGATATGCAGATAACACCACCCATATGGCAGAAAGCAAAGAGGAACTAAAGAGTGTCTTGATAAAGGTAAAAGAGGAGAGTGAAAAAGCTGGCTTAAAACTCAACATTCAAAAAACTAAGATCATGGCATCTGGTTCCATCACTTCATGGCAAATCACTCGTGAAACAATGGAAACAGTGACAGACTTTATTTTCTTGGGCTTCAAAGTCACTGCAGATGGTGATTGCAACCATGAAATTAAAAGATGCTTGCTCCTTGGAAGAAAAGCTATGACCAACCTAGACAGCATATTAAAAAGCAGAGATATTACTTTGCTGACAAAAGTCCATCGAGTCAAAGCTATTGTTTTTCCGGTAGTCATGTATGGATGTGAGAGTTGGACCACAAATCAGGCTCAGCACTGAAGAATTGATGCTTTTGAACTGTGGTGTTGGAGAAGACTCTTGAGAGTCCCTTGGACTGCAAGGAGATCCAACCAGTCCATCCTAAAGGAAATCAACCCTGAATATTCATTAGAAGGACTGATGCTGAAGCTGAAACTCCAATATTTTGGCCACCTGATGTAAATAACTGACTCATTTGAAAAGACCCTGATGCTGAGAAAGATTGAAGGCAGGAGGAGAAGGGGATGACAGAGGATGAGATAGTTGGATGGCATCACAGATTCAATGGACATGAGTTTGAGTAAGCTCTGGGAGTTGGTGATCGACAGGGAAGCTTGGTGTGCTGCAGTCCTCAGGGTCAGAGAGAGTCAGACATGACTGAGTGACTAAACTGACTGATTCAGAATTTGCAGAGGAAAGTACTCTTTAGAAATTATAAGAAATAATGTAGATCTGTGCTTAGATTTTAGAATTTTGATTGAGTCATAATCACAAATTATATATTATACATAAATATGTATTTATAATTTATATACATATTCTGTTGCTTAGTTGTGTCCAACTCTTTGTAACCCCATGGACTGTAGCCTGCCAGGCTCCTCTGTCCATGGAATTTTCCAGGAGAGAATACTGGAGTGGGTAGGTTCCCTTCTCCAGGGGATCTTCCCAAATCAGGATCGAACTCACATCTCCTACATAGGCAGGCAGACTCTTTACCACTGAGCCACCTGAGAAACCCAAATATACTGTATATAAATAAAAAATTTATATAAATATAAACTGTACCTCTTACAATCAGGTAAATATAAATACCCACTCAAGAAAGCTAAAAATGGGTGATTTCCTCAAACTACAGTTTTAATTAATATTTTGTGTCTAAGATGGTAAGTTGTGATTTTGTTTTATACAACCCATTCATAAGATTAAAAGGGCCATAAAAATTTGTGTCATTCATTTTAAACCTACTGATGATACAGGATTTTCTGTTAAAAACCTTTCAGGAGTTTGTGCTAATATTGATTAAATGAATTGAAGAACACTTGTTTCCTTTTTCCTGTTTTCATTTTTTTAAAGTGCCATTTTCCATAGATATTATTTAAAAAAATAAATCTCACATGCAGGAGTATTTTCCCCCAAGATCAACTTCTATCTTCTCTGACCTGATTTCTCCAATTACTTCTACATTCTTGTAACATGACTTATCCATTTCTGTAATATCTTGGTTAAATAAATTTTGTCTTTCTCTGATGCTAACACCTTTTAAATATTTATAGACTAATGACAAGTTCCTATCAATTTTTCTATTTCACAAAGCTATACTTATATCCCTGCATAAGTCAGAAGAAATATGAACATAGTATAATATGGATAATATTATCTAAATTTTCACTTTAACAACCTTTCCAAGTCTCGTAAATATATGAGAGAACATTTCTGTTCTGATAGGTGAGGATTAAAAAGCACAGCTTCCATTGCCAATTGTCAGATGGTTGAATTTATGCAGTGAGTAGAGCATTTTTTATATACAATGAATGAGGGTATTTTCAGGTTGAATCATTTGATAAAGTAGTGCCAAAGGGAATAGTGTTAGAATACTTGGCTGACTCATTGCCAACACTGGGCCAGGAAAAATTGTCATCAAGGGCGTATCCATCATGCTTGGACTTTCCTGATAACTCTGTCATCCTGGCTGGAGTCGCCGGTCTCAGCTCCTAATAGGGGATGGTTCTGGTGCTGAGCGGTGCACTCTGAGCTTGTCTCAGACTGCTGTCCTACCCTCTTGCCCTGCCAGGTTGGAAAACTCAGTTGTGCTGGATTCCACTCTCCCCATCAATTCCCCAGTTGTAAAGTGATATTGGTTCCACTTCTAGAATGTTTTCACACTGGTCTCTAACTCACAGTACCCCTGCCAGCACCATAGTGTCGTAAAGCACAGTGTCAGAAGACCTTGGTTTAATTCAAACCCCATCACTGTATAACTGTGTGCCTCAGTAAATCCATTTAACTAAGCCTCAATTTCCTCATCCATAAAAGGGGAATAACAGTACTTCACAGGATTTGTGTGATATCAGAAGTAATGTATGTAGAGTATATTATGTAATATATAGTCATTGGAAAAGACCCTGATGCTGGGAAAGATTGAAGGCAGGAGGAGAAGGGGACGACAGAGGATGAGATGGTTGGCATCAACCGACTAGATGGACATGAGTTTGAGCAAGCTCTAGGAGTTGCTGATGGACAGGGAAGCCTGGTGTGCTGCAGTCCATGGGGTCACAAAGAGTCAGACATGACTGAGCGACTGAAGGGAACTCAGTAGGTACTCAATTAATTTCTAAATACTATTATTATTTCATAATAATCTTAGAAAGCAATATTTAGATTACTAAGTAACCTTCCACTCCTTGAGATCTTTTCTCCTCTAATTCATTCTTTAATGCTTCTATCAAAGTAATCTTGCAAAATACTAATTCAATGATGCAATTCAAAAATCTTATATGACCCCCTCATTTAGCCCCTCTGCCTCAGCATACACACTCCATGATATATTCATTCTGGGTTACTCAGCCTCTCTCAAACACACTATGTGATTTCACTAGGCATTTACATATGGTTTCCTCCATTCTAGAATGCCTTCCTCCCATCTCCTATTTCTTGTCATAGGGATAATCTTCATTCTGCAGTACCCACACAAACTGCCAGCCTTCAATGGAAAATACAAGTATGGAGGATTCATTTCATGAATGAGAAATGAAACGAGAATGAATGAATCAAGACTGTCATGTGGATATAAAAACTAGTCTTAAAAAAAAAACTAGTCTTGGCTACAGTGATAAAGGCAGCATCAAAAGCAGGGAAGGGAATAGTCACACTCTATTTTTCATTGATCAGGCCACTCTAGGACTATGTTTTTGAATGTGAAAACCACATTTAAAAGAGAGAGACTTCCCTGGTAATCCAGTAGTTAAAACGCCATGCTCCCAAACCTGGGGGCCTGAGTTCAATCTCTGGTTAGGGAACTAGATTCTGCATGCTCCAACTAAATATCTGGTGCAGAGAGGCGGGGTGGGGAGGAAGGAGGAGAAACAAGGTGAAGTGCTTGATCCGAAAGGACCAGGATGATGCGTGTTTTAAAATCACACCACAGGAGAGGTTATGGAAGGCACTGGCAACCTTTAACCTGGAGCAGAGAAGGCGCTGAACAAACGACAAACAGGTGCAGTCCCTCATACGGGATGGGCCGGGCACTTCCACTGCGTGGCCTCAAGGGGTAGTAGCACGGAAGCCAAGAGGCAAAATTACAGACTCAAAAAGGAAGACATCCCAAAGAAGCCCTTTTTAATCATCAAGAGGAGTTTGGAAGGCAGGCAAGACTATGTGAAGTGATTGAATTTCTGATCCCCAAGGATAATCAAGCAGGGCCTGGAGGACTATTTCTCACAGCTCCAAATAGGACGTTGATGAGATGAGCTGTGAATTTAGGTGCTATGACTCAGGAATCTTGTCTTCCCCCAGACTTTTTCTTGCCTTCCCAGTCAAGATGATTCACACACATTCCTTACATTCCGTGGCACTTGTGACCCTTACCACAGCACTTTTCACACAACAAACTGTGTCTCTGCTTCACCCTCTGTAATGGAAGCTGTTTTGAGATGGGAAATGTATCACTGGCTGCTCGTTCCTCAGAGTGACAACCAGAGCTCCTTTCACAGGGAAGATGCTCAGTCATGGGGATTGATTCAATTTATGCCCATGGGCAATCCACTCATCCTTTTAATGAGTTTGCTTAGCAGTAAATTAAGAGGTTTAAATTTGATGAGCTAGCAGTAAACAAGAGTTTTAAATGTGATGATCTCAATAGTAAATTTTCTAATAATTAAAAAAATATTACTTTCTAATTATTAAAAAATATGAATACTAGTCTAAAAATTGACTTTAGAAATGAGCTGGAAAGAGCTCATAGGATCCATTTTATACAGAGACTTTTTGTAGGTGGAGATGCACATGGTTCATCTAATGAATGCTCTGTTGTTCCTGACCCATTTTCTGGGTAAGAATTTCATAGAAGAAAGTTCTCATGGTTTAATCAAGATTGGTCATTGATTCTCAGTCTCAGGAAATGTTTCTGGTGGAAGCAAAATCCATATTATGCATATATTGACCATTTTATTGAAAGAGATTGTAAACCTGTGCAATTAGGCTGAAGATGTCCCATTTATTAACACCGTTCCTTATTGGAAACTGCGGGCTTAGGCAGATTTGGCAACATCAGCCTCTAGCCTTCTTATTAATACAACCCTTCCTAAGTCATCTACATTATTACTTAAGCAAAGGACGTTGTCACTTTATATTTGCAACTTAAAATAAATGTTCCTTGATAACTGCCCCAAAGAAGAAGCATACTAAACCTCCTGTATTAGGAGAAGAGCTAAGCACATTCCTATGGATAGTATTATTGATATATTTATGCAGTCGTTAAAAATTAGGGTTACCAGCATGAAGTGGCAGTTTGGAAAAAAAATGCTTATGATGTAAAAAATGAAGTAAAGGTTATAAAACTGTATGAATACTTATGAATTCAGCAGCTGCCAGAATGATCTCATAAAAAAATCAAACCTGATCATAAAATTCTTGGCAGACAATTCTCTGAGTCTCTAGCCTTTCTATATATCTTGCAAGGAGAAATGCTCTTTCCTGTGTTCTGGACTGTCTTTTCAGGGATGTTTGTATAGTGAACAGCCTTGAAAGATAGAGACAGTGTCTCTGGAGCCATGAGTAGGTTTGTTTAGTATCCAGCATAAGAATTTTCTTCTCTGAGGCACACCTTAGGCAGGTTTATGCTCACTGTAAAAGATTCAGGTTCCCTAGGCTTGGGATCCTCTCCTGTAATGCACCCCACTACATGTGCCCGCATCAAATGGCCTCCCTTGTTCTAGCCTGTGGAAACTAGGGCTCAGGGAACCAGTGAAAATGCTGATACTCTGGCTACGATGATTAATATGAATCTATAAAGTTCTGGGACTTCCCTGGTCTTCCTGCCAATGCAGGAGATGTGGTTCGATCCTTGAGTTGGGAAGATCCCCTGAAGAAGGAAATGGCAACTCACTCCAGCATTCTTGCCTGGAAAATTCCATGGACAGAGGAGCCTGGCAGGCTACACTCCATGGGTGTCTCAAAAGAGTTGGACATGACTTGGCAACTAAACAACAATAAAGTTTCTTCTCCAGGAATCTCAGATCTTCTGCCAGTATCCATGACAGCACAGCAGGGTAACTTGCAAGTTTGCAAGCAAGCAAGAAATCTCAGACTTTTCACGGTTCTTGACATTCATTCCCTTGCTTAAGCCTGCTTTACCTGCTTTCAGTGGCATCCCATGCATTTAGGATAAAACTGCTGACAACAACAACATCTGCAGTAATAATGGGCTTCCCTGGCGGCTCAGACAGTGGAGACTCCATGTACAGCGCAGGAGACCAGGGTTCCATCCCTGGTCGCGAAGATCCCCTGGAGAAAGGAATGGCTACCCACTCCAGGATTCTTGCCTGGAGAATTCCTTGGACAGAGGAGTCTACCAGGCTATAGCACAAGGGGTCTCAAAGAGTCGGACATGATTGAATGACAAACCTCACACGCTGCTAACAACAACAACGTCAGCAACGATAATGGCTAATGTTGAGTGAGCACTATACGTTGTCCTAAGCCCGTTATTAAATACTTGTCATATAATACAACCACTCTAAGGGGTAAATACAATTGGGATTGCCACTGAAGAGGTGAGGAGGTGAGGCAGAGGGTCAGTTTTTCAGAACTCAGGGTCACCACCCAGCTTGGTCCATCTGTGAAGCAATTTCACTCATTTTTGATCTGATTCTTACCCATCCTTTGGGTTCTCTGCTTAAAGAGAACGTGTTCAGAAAAGCTTTCCCTTGACCTTCCCTTTAGTCTCACGGGACTATGTCCTCTTGGGATTCTGCTCTTTTCCTCTGTAGCACTTCCGACAGTTTATTGAGTAATTGAGGGATCCTGTGATTGCTTATATACCCCCCCATCTTCCACCCTACACAAACCTCTGGGCGCAGGTTTACTTTCTCTTCCAGAGTTTTAAGCATGACAAGTACTCTGTGCATATGCTGAATGAAAAAATGGATCAGTGCTTTGTAAATGACAAGGAACTGCCAAAAAAAAATCTAAAATTCTACTTGTATGGCACTGATTTTATTCCACAACGTTCTGCAAAATAGCTATTGTCCCATTACTCTGAAAGCAGTAAATTTATATTATTAAAATATATATTTATTATTAAATATATTATATATATATTATTAAAATAAATGAAACTCAAAAGCCTTATCCTCATGAGACATTTCAGAGGTATTTTCAGGGTCTGTAGACTGGGTAGAATTGTAGAAAACAGCACGTGGAGTGAGTAATAACATAGTAGACAAGCAGACATGTTGACCCTGGATGCTCCTGGTCACGTGTACAGTTTATGGAACGCTAACTGAAAACTGCACCATTGGAAAATACTTTATCCTCATTGATTTTAAGCCTTTCTTCTCATTAAGTGTCCTGAATGCCCCATTGAGCTTTCATTATCATCTTTTGAGGGGTTGTTTCTTTTTACATCTCAAACTCTTTGTATACTATCAACATTCTGTTATGCATCTGTATGATAGGTGGGGTGGAACAAATAAATTCTGATATACAAATTTTCCCTTTAAAGAAGCCATTTTAATACCATTACTTTGTTTTGGACTTTGAGAGCCCACAAAGAATTGGAAATAGCTTCAGGAACAGCAGTGTTGTTTTAGAAGTCAATGAAAGTTTTCAGGTTTTTAATGGGAAGGTTGGCTTATAAGATGACAATATTTAATGAAGACAGGGAAGTCTGGTGTGCTGCAGTCCACGGGGTCACAAAGAGTTGGACGCGACTGAGAGACTGAACTGAATAAAGACGCATCATGTGTATAATTTGGGAGAGAAGAGTAGAGGAAAAATATAATAGAACTGCTTACAATATTGTAGAGGGGTTGAGTTTATAAAGATAAAAAAGGTGTTCATTCATTCAAAAATGTTACTGGCTTGGATCCCCTGGAGAAGGAAATGGCAACCCACTCCAGTACCCTTGCCTGGAAAATCCCATGGACAGAGGAGCCTGGTGGGCTACAGTCCGTGTGGTTGCAAAGAGTCGGACACGACTGAGCTTTACTTACTTACTTTTGGAGAGAGAAGTGGTATGGGTGAATCACAGATGAGAACAGCGACGGCTGCCGTGCATTAGGTGCCTACTGTGCAGGCAAAGCGAAACCCTTGACATGCAACCCACTCAATCCTCCAGACACTGCGAGTGCTGGACGTTACTTCCCCCATTTCACACACGAATTTCATGGAGGTTCAGTCCAACACCCTTAGGTCAGTGAGCAGAGATGCTGTAACAAACTAACCCAAACCAACTAAACCAAACCCAAACTAGCCACCCCGACTCTCTCAAAAGAAATCCTGGTTCAGTCTGGCTCCCAAATTTAACCACAGTTTAACCACACCATAGGGGCTCATCACTCCTACAGAGTGTTTGAGAGTCTAGTGGTGAAATAAGAGGAACACCCAAGTACCTGCAAAACTGAGATAGAAAGGGCTTCCAAGGTGGCGCTAGTGGTAAAGAAACCCCCTGCCAATGCAGGAGGCTTAAGAGACACAGGTTTGATCCCTGGGTTGGGAAGATCCTGTGGAGGAGGGTGTGGCAACCCACTCCAGTATTCCTGGAGAATCCCATGGACAGAGGAGCCTGGCAAGTTACGGTCCATTGGGTCGAAAAGAGTCAGACACAACTGAAGCGACTTAGCGCGCAGCACATGAGATAGAAAATTAAAAGTGCCATCCATAGCAGAGTTACAGAAAATAAAATGCTATAAAACTGCCAGGAAGGAAGAGCTTTCTCTCAAGGTTTGCAGAGGAAGAACCAGAAAAAGCTACATAGAGGAGCTGGCATTTAAAGCTCTTGGACGGAGATTTTAGATGAGAGAACATTTCATGTGGGAGAACATTTCATGTGGGAGAACACAGCTTGGGAAAGAAGGCATGGAAGATAGTGGGAGGATCATATTAGAAGCAGAAAATATCATTCACCAAACACCTACCACATCCCAGTCACTGGGAATAACAAAATGAATAAAACACAACATACTGAGGGATAAAGGGAAGCAAATGTATTATAATTTGGTGTGATAACAGAAGTAGGTACAAGATACAAAAGGTCATGGGGGAGAGAATAGAAAATGGATGATCCTGGAGTTTTTCTTTGGTCCTCACTGAATTAATTAAGAAGATAGCTGCCCTGGAGTGAATAAGAGAATTACTTCCAAATACTCAGATACTGTATCTAAAGCTCTGTATTCTTGTTTTTTCGTTCTCAAAATAAAAAAAAAAATAGGATGCTTGTGAGGATCAAATGAGCAAACACATATGTTTAGTACACTGCTGACCCATTATAAGTGCTCAGTAATGATCAGTTATTATTATCTTCACTGCCCATAACTACTGAGAAAAGAAAGGAAATCACTCTCTGGAGCAATGATAATTCATAAGGAAGCTTTGAATCCCTTCCTGACTTTTAAGGTCCTCCATACATAGTTCCAGCCTATGGTTTCAGACTTGTCTGCTACCACCAGTCACATACCCTAACCTCTAAGCCCACCTACACAACTGCTGCTAGAAATGCCGCTCTTCTTTTCCCAGGGTAACTGGGCTTATCGGCATTATCTAATCTAATAATGGTCTAATCTGATCCAGATAAGCACCTTTATTTGGGAAGATCACCTGGAGAAGGGAATGGCTACCCAGTCCAGTATTCTGGCCTGGAGAATTCCATAGACAGAGGAGCCTGGCAGGCTACAGTTTTTAGGGGTTTGCAACGAGTCAGACATGACTAAGTGACTTTCACTTCACTTCACAAAGCACGGCTCAGGAACCAGCGGCATCTTTCTTGGAGTTTGTTGGAAATGGTGATTCTTATGCCTATTAAGGGCTTCCCTGATGGCTCAGCTGGTAAAGAATTTGCCTGCAATGTGGGAGACCTGGGTTCGATCCCTGGGTTGGGAAGATCCCCTGGAGAAGGGGATGGCTACCCAATCCAGTATTCTGGCCTGGAGAATTCCACGGACTGTGTAGACCATGGGGTCACAAAGAGTCGGACATGACTGAGTGACTTCCACTTTCATGTCTGTTAAAGTTTGAGAAACATTAACGTTTGAGGAGTTTGGACTAGAGTACGAATTCTCTAGGATCGGGAAAGACATATTTTCCTCTCTGCATGGCAGATTCTTTTAACATCTGGCAGAGTAGCATTTCATAAATGATCATTTACTTCAATGTGTGAATAAGTGAATGAGTCCAAACATGCTTTGTTATCTCCATTCCTTTTATTCAAGTTATCTCACCCTTTTAATTTTTACCATCAGCCTTGGACACCACACCTTTGTCTTCCCACTAAGTTAACCCTCCCACCTGAACTTCTCTAATCTCCATTTGGGAGCTCTTTCTCTCCTCAGACCCTCCCATGGTGCTCTCCATGGATGATAAGATACTGTCTGTATTTTCTCCCTCTCTCCCTCTCTTTATCTATCCCTCCACATGTGCTCATAGGAACACACACACACAAAGACATACATGAGTATATCTTCCTCTGCTTCATACTCATCCTTAGAATTTTCCTGGAGGTCAAAGATAGTGTCCTCCTTTGTCTTTCCATAATTGTGTAACTGAGCCATTCCTAGCATAGTAAATATTTATTTGTCCAACAAACCTTTGTTGGATTGAATATTAACGGCACATGACCAAATGCTGGGAGCTGGCCATGGGCTGGTGGAAGGGACCCAACATGCAGCTTCTCAGCCTTTGCTTTCTTGCCTCACTTGAGTTACTAATGTAAAGATTTTAGAGGAAATATAGGGTCTTATGTCATAGGATATTCAAGAGTTTCCAGGCTAGATTACTAGAATGATAGTTGGAGTGAAAACAAGATCTGTCTTCCAGTAGGAAAGGAAAGGGAAGGGAAGGAAAAGGGGAAGGGAAGGAAGAAGGGAAGGAGGAAGGGGAGGGAAGGAAAGGGAAGGGAAGTCACTCAGTCGTGTCCGACTCTTTGCGACCCCATGGGCTTCCCTGTCCATGGGATTTTTCAGGCAAGGGTACTGGAGTGGGTTGCCATTTCCTTCTCCAGAGGATCTTCCCGACCCAGGGATCGAACCCGGGTCTCCCACATTGCGGACAGATGCTTTACCGTCTGAGCCACCAGCTATTACTAAGTGGTCACACAACCTCAGGCAAGACATTTTCCGTTTTCTGGGACTATTTTCCCACTGAGACAGTGAGGGGAACCGGAACCCCAATTCTGGGCCTCCTTTCAGTGCTAAGCCTCTATGATTCTCTCCAGCTGCAAGGGGCTCAAGAATAGTAATTCATCAGAGGAATGAGCACAGTAACTCCTGCCAGTCAGCGGAGTCCCACCCCAAGCCAGACTGCAGTACTGAGACTGACAATGTGAGCAATTTTCCAAGACCTTACTTATATTCATCATAGAGAAGAGTGAGAAAGTGCATCCTTTTGGGCAAAGCTACAAGATCACATCACAGGGAGCAGAAAGGGAGATAAGAATTTCCCTACATTGTTTACTATAATACAAAGTTTAGCCAACTTGTCAAATTTATTAATGCCAATTTCAAATTTATGATGAAAAGAAATAAGGAAATAAATATCTGAGCAAGGAGAGACTCAGGCTGGGCCAACTCAGAAATTACCAGGATCATTAATTGTTACATTTCATCAAAAGAGTCCTAGTTAAGGGGAAAGCACTTTGATCCCTGGGGATAATATTGTCCAAAGGTTTTAATATATTGTAAGTTTATTGTTTAGTCTAATCTTCCTCTGAAGTGTTTGATACAGGTCTATTCCAAGAACGCCTGGGAAGACTCTTCTTCCATTCCAGGGAGGCAACCTCAATGACTTCATGTACCCTCTGTGCCCTAGAAAGTGATCCACTGGAGATTCTAATGAAATTTGCTACCCGAAGATGAGGGAGATATAACTAATTATGCTAAGCTGTAAAAACAGGATAAAGAATTTTATCTGAGCCCTGTGTTAGTAATTAAATTAAATGAACAGTTCAGTAATAAACCCAAGAAAGTAAGTCGGCTGAGGGAAGTGGAATGCAGGCTTCCCTCATTGAGACAATGGACTGAAAAGGTGTTGAACCTACAGGAGAACTGCAGCTGGTGAACATCATAATGGACTATTTGAGAACTTAAATGTGTGTTACAAAAGGGTACACACACTCTACTGACACATAAGAAGAGGAGTCTGGTTTTAAGGCAGAAGAATTTTAAGAGTTATCAAAGTAACACAGCACCACCACCTCAAAGCTGACAGCTTTGGGACTAAGGAAATATTTGGTTAACAGTCAGTCAGTGTTTTCACTAAGGTCTAACTTTTCTCCTAAAAAAGATACAGTCTTATGAGATATTAACATGAAATCAACAGATCCTGGAATCACCATGGGGAACTTGTTTTCTTTGTCATTTCCACTTGGGCTAAAAATCATTCAGGAGCAAAGGACAGTGATTTTTAACTTGAGAAAAACCTGGTTATCATACAGATACTTAGATAATACACTTTAGTTGCTGTTGATGCCCTGGCCAGCCATCATTGCAGCAATGATCACTGATAAAACACTGAACATTTGAGTCCCTACTATGTGTTTACCACTATTTTAGGATTTGGGAAATATTAAAAAATTAATACCAAAGGTCTCTATATCCAAGAGGTATATAATATAGTGAGACAAGATTACAGAAATGAATGATTTGTGAATAACACAAGACAATCTTTAATCAAGTGATGGTAGTTTGATCTACAATGGAGAAAACATAAGTTCAGAGAAAACATATAGGAGAGAAGGCATATGGATAGGAGTTTTCAGGGAAGGATTCAGGGAGGTGGTAAATACCTGAGTTAGATTTTGGTATAATAGAATTTGGAAAATCAGAGGATGGAGAAAGTCCACTTTAGGATGGGCAGAGGCACAGAAAGAGGCAGCAGGGGAAAGAAAGTGACACCAGAGAAACCTGCCTGAATTGAGAGTCAGTTAGTGATAATTCAAAACAAACATGCAGGCTTAGTGTTAAAAAAAGGAATTCTCTTTTCATTCTATATTGCTTTTACCATGGTTATTTCTTCTCCAGGTACAGCTTCCTATGAGCTGAATTAAGAGGCTAAGCCTATAATTTTCTACTCCTCAGCACCTTGTCTCAGACAAAATGTTTCTGTGAACTAGTGTTGCTCTTTCATTTTTTATTTTAATGTGTGGGATTTTTCCTTTGTATGTCAGACAAGCTCCTCTGCATACACAGTGTTCATGGATGACATTTTGAAAGCTGGTTTTATAGCACAATTACCCACTCCCTGTGTTACTGCTGGCCTGTGTTGCCACTGTGATTCTCAGCTCCACTTTCCAACATGTGAGCCTCATAATGTTTAATAATATAGAGCTATTAAATCACTGTACTTTTCTATCTAGCAGGATAAAGTTATAAAGTTCTCTCATAAGGCTAGCATTGTATAATGAGTCAACTAAAATGGTGAGGGATGAATTTAGAGCAAAAACCCCCTAGCGAATAAAAGGGAAAAGCAAAAGATTTCTTTGGGCAGTACAATTTTAACATGCATTTCCTTATTTCTGGGTTTTAAATTTTTTATAGCAAACTTGTTAACTTTTATCCCAAAAGTTATAATATGAGTGGTGTAGACAAGTGGAAAGAACTATTAAAACAGCAACAAATAAAGCACAAAGGCAAAAATGGCCATCATATTTTGCATTCACATAATATCACTTGCTGGGGGGCTGACCATAGATCAAGGCAACTATGTAACACAGCTGTATTAACCTATGGACACCTTATCTTCGACAAAGGAGGCAAGAATATACAATGGAAAAAAGACAACCTCTTTAACAAGTGGTGCTGGGAAAACTGGTCAACCACTTGTAAAAGAATGAAACTAGAACACTTTCTAACACCATACACAAAAATAAACTCAAAATGGATTAAAGATCTAAATGTAAGACCAGAAATCATATAACTCCTAGAGGAGAACATAGGCAAAACACTCTCTGACATAAATCACAGCACGATCCTCTATGACCCACCTCCCAGAATATTGGAAATAAAAGCAAAAATAAACAAATGGGACCTAATGAAACTTAAAAGCTTTTGCACAACAAAGGAAACGATAAGCAAGGTGAAAAGACAGCCCTCAGATTGGGAGAAAATAATAGCAAATGAAGAAACAGACAAAGGATTAATCTCAAAAATATACAAGCAACTCCTGCAGCTCAATTCCAGAAAGATAAATGACCCAATCAAAAAATGGGCCAAAGAACTAAACAGACATTTCTCCAAAGAAGACATATAGATGGCTAACAAACACATGAAAAGATGCTCAACATCACTCATTATCAGAGAAATGCAAATCAAAACCACAATGAGGTACCATTACACGCCAGTCAGGATGGCTGCTATCCAAAAGTCTACAAGCAATAAATGCTGGAGAGGGTGTGGAGAAAAGGGAACCCTCTTACACTGTTGGTGGGAATGCAAACTAGTACAGCCACTATGGAGAACAGTGTGGAGATTCCTTAAAAAACTGGAAATAGAACTGCCATATGACTCAGCAATCCCACTTCTGGGCATACACACTGAGGAAACCAGATCTGAAAGAGACACGTGCACCCCAATGTTCATCGCAGCACTGTTTATAATAGCCAGGACATGGAAGCAACCTAGATGCCCATCAGCAGATGAATGGATAAGGAAGCTGTGGTACATATACACCATGGAATATTACTCAGCCATTAAAAAGAATTCATTTGAATCAGTTCTAATGAGATGGATGAAACTGGAGCCCATTATACAGAGTGAAGTAAGCCAGAAAGATAAAGACCAATACAGTATACTAACGCATATATATGGAATTTAGAAAGATGGTAATGATAACCCAATATGCAAAACAGAAAAAGAGACACAGAGACAGAACACTTTTGGACTCTGTGGGAGAAGGCGAGGGGGGATGAGAGAAAGCATCAAACATGTATATTATCAAGGGGAAACAATCACCAGCCCAGGTGATGCATGAAACAAGTGCTCGGGCCTGGTGCACTGGGAAGACCCAGAGGGATGGGATGGGAGGGGGGATCGGGATGGGGAACACATGTAAATCCATGGCTGATTCATGTCAATGTATGGCAAAAACCACTACAATATTATAAAGTAATTAGCCTCCAACTAATAAAAATAAATGTAAAAAAAAATGAAAATGGGAGAACTATCATTGAACTATGTGAATTTCACTTTGTTAAACTGAGAGGTGTGAAAAGTTGTCAACAATATATCGCAAAAACCAAAACGATACATTCAAGTAACATTACTGATGACGATATATATATGTGTGTGTGTGTGTGTGTGTATCAAATTTCTGACTAAGTTGCCATATTTAAGATCTGTCCTATTCAGGCATTCAATGTGTCTGGCCTCCAGGTTACAAAGTCTGGATCTAAGGGCTTTTGGAATGGGAGGGTCACAGTGAAAACTGCAGGCCAGAACCAATCAGAGGTCCGAGCACAGTGCCTCTCAGCGGTTGTGGATGGCAGGGCCAAACAGGCACAGCAGAGAGAGCAGCAGAGATTTGAAAGTGACTCGGAGCTGTGCCAAGAGCACACAGTGATGGGAGCAATTTAAAGACACACTTCTGGGGACAGACCCACCTCTTAATTTTTCAAATTAAGGCTGTGAACACAATAGCTTCTATTTATTATCACAATTTCATAAAATAAAATGCATCTGACACCAAAGTTAGAAGGACATCATAATCCCAGAAAGGTTTCTTCCCAAGGAAGGACAGAGGATAATCTAACATTGATGTGTGTGTGTGTGTGTGTGTGTGTGTATGTGTGTGTGTGTGTGTATCAAAGTCCTTCTTTTCCCTCATTTTGCCCCACAACAGTAGAAGTTAGGTCATGGATTATCATCAGTTTATGAACTTGTATTTGGAAAAACACTGACTTAAAACAGACCCAGAAGTGCTGGAATTAAGAAGAATAGATGTTTTATAGTATGTCTGTGACTTTGCCAATGTTGGGGAATAGCTTAACTAAGGCAATTTAAATAGTGGAAAGAATATGGAGGGCTATGCTTATCCTGAAGAAAGGCCTCTCGATTTCTGATCCTATTAGTTAATGTCCTGCAGACTCCCGAGCATCACTATATGCATGTGTGTGCATGTGTGCTTTCCATAACTTCTCTGCCATTTTAATCATGTTAACACTTAACAAGATGGTGGAGAAGCAGGTAGAAGTGGAGTACATCTTTCTCTACAGATGCATGGGGAATACATCCTCAGATGCAGAAGATCTCACAGAGAACCAGCTGAACACTAGGAGTCTCTGACCACTTTCCAGGAAAGGAATATGCAGATCCACACAAAACCTGGTCGGATGTAGGAAAGAAGGGACAAAGAAGGAGAAAGAATGGACCTGATGTGCATGGGGGTGGGGGTGTGCGGTGGTGGGGGGATGAAGATCCGGGACAATCAGCTGGGACAGAAAGGAAGCATTTGAGGCTGCCGGAGAGTGAAGCAGCTGATCGGTGACAGTCTGAATGGAACAGGAGCCATTCAGACAGTCTGGACCATGGCCCGACATATCCCGGACAGGAACGCAAGTCCATCCGAATGCAGGCAGCCTCGGAGGTGGGGCATTCCTGCTGAGTCACTCTGAGCAGGTGGAGCCATCACTCTAGCCTTTCTCTCCCCACATGCTGGCTCTGGCAGCTGCCCCCCAAAAGGAAGATCCCAGTGAGAGCCCTTTGAGAGCCTGATGCACGGAACAATGAGAAGGACCCCAGCCAGGGATGTCCTTTGAGTGCTTGCTGTGATGAGCGACAGAGAAGGACCCCAACCAGAGCTGCCCTTTGAGCACCTGCTGTTCTGAGCAGTAGAGAAGGACCAGCCAGGGAGGCCCTTTGAGCGCCAGCTGCCAGAGGATAGAAAGGGATTCTAATAGTGCCATATCTTCTGTGTCCACGATAGCTAGCTTCCCTGTCTATCTGGTGCTGCTGGGGTCCACCACAATCCAGGCAGCTAAGCAGCTGTACCACCCCCATGCCTTGTCCTCACTGGGCAGAGCTGCCAGAGGCTAGGAGGGAATTTTTGCAGCGCTGTATTTCCTGTGTCGGTGGCTGCCGGCTTCCCTGTGCATCTGGCACCACTGGGGTCCACGTGATCCAAGCGGTCATGGCCACCTCCACACCCGGTCCTCACTGGGGCAGACCCGAGCCCTCCAGGGCAGCCTCGGGAGCAAACTCCTATGGGTGACCTGCATGCAGAGGTGGTGGTAAGACCAGAGTTGAGCTCCGGGGTGGAGTGACTAAGGAAGAAGATGGAAAATCTTTCCACCAGCTGTACAGACTGCAGATTAAATCCACATGATCAAGTAGTCAGGTTCTGTGTCTATGGAATGTGTAAAAGGACAATGAGAATACCCATAAAAAACACACCATAGCTCTGGCAGCTATGGACATTGCAGGCAAGAACACACAGGCACAGGGGCCAGATTAGAGTCTAAGCTGTTTCCACAGCAGGTCCAGAGACCTCCCCTGCTCAGTACTGGAGGGCCTCCCAGGGAGGCGGAGGTGGGCTGTGGGCTGTGGCTCAGAGCTCGGTTGCTCAGAGCAACCCAAGATGCTGACAGCAAGGACACTGACAACTGAGAACCAAGAAAAACATTTATTATTATTCTTATATTTTGATTTGTTCTGTAGTTGGTTCTGGATCTTTTCCCCCCCTTTTTTTCTCTGTTGCTGTAGTGGCTGTTTTTATTATTATGATGATCTCTATTTAGGTTTTTGAGAAATATTTTATTGTTTTTGTTTTCAATCACACTTCTTATTTCCTTTCTATATTTCTACTTCTACTTTGACATTCTGCAGTTCTGTGTGTTATTATTTTGTTTTGTTTTTCTTTTTTTTGCTGTTCTTTTCTTGTAGTTATTCTTAAATACATGTAATAATAATGTATTAAAATACTTCTATTTAACTTTGCTTTTCTATTTTTTCTTTTTTTCCACCATGTTTGTTTGTTTGCATTGCTTTCTTTGCCTTATTCCTCAGCTGGCACTCTGCTTTGGCCTTTTCTGTTTCAGCTCTGTTTTTAATTGGTTGATATCATTTTCGGTTTCCTTTGCTCACTGGGTCACTCTCCTGTACTTCGTTTACTTTGGTCTGCTTTGGTTTTGTTTGCATGTGTGAATGTATGCAAGTGTATGTGTGTTCCTTTGTCTTTGTTTCTATTTGTCTGATTTTGCTTTTTCCATTTGTCTGGGGTTCTATTTTAGTTTGTTTGTTTTAATCCCCTTTATTGCCATAAAAACAACTTGTGGGTCTTGGTTCCCCTAACAGAAGGCAGACCTGAGCCTCTGGGTGGGAGCACTGAATCCAGGACCCTAGACCATCAGAGAACTCCTGACCCCAGGGAGTATTAATCAGTGAGAACTCCCACGAAGGCCACGAGGTCCAACCGACCTCACCCACCACAGGCAAAGACCAAAAGCAAGAAAAATGAATGACAGGTAACAGGCAGGAAGGCTAGGGGTCTCCAAACGGAAGAAATAGGCTGCAAGTGTCAGACATTTTTTATCTCTCTCTTAAGCAGTAGGAGGAAACAAACTACAAGTGTTAGATTTTTTTCCCCTTCTCTATACAAATTTAAAAAGAGGTTTCTTTTAAAATCCTGCGTTGCCATAATGACACCTGGTTCCACCTGAACTTTTCTCAAACCTTGAGCTAACCAATGCATTTTTCTTATGGAAATGTTTGTCTTAAGCTATGTTAATGAACTGTGTATTGACCCCAGACTCTGTCTTCAAGTCTGTTCTTAGATTCAGAACCAACCTGACAAATCAGTATGTTTTACTCATGCAAATATTCTCTTAAGCTACGTTAATGAGACTATGTATTTGCTTGGAAATCTGCCTTTCTTCAAGATTCCTGTCAATTGTTTTACGGCCAGGGACAGCTCACCTTGTGCCAATGCTATCCCAAAATGCATGTTGTGGGCGAGGGGCCTGGTGCCAGTCTCTGAGTTTTGAGATATTTCCTTTCTCTAATTAGCAGCTTGCTAGTAGCGATATAACATCTGGCTAAAGACTACTGGGATGGGGGCCACTCTTTCTGCCTGCTCCTGATAACTATGTCAGAAGTTTTCTCTATCTCTTGTATACTTTAATAAAGCTTTATTACACAAAAGCTCTGAGTGATCAAGCCTTGTCACTGGCCCCGGATTGGATTCCTCTCCTCCGGAGGCCAAGAATCCCGGCATCTTTCACGGCTCAGCAACAACCTTTCACTATGACCCAAAAGCCTGGGGAAAGGAGACCTCAAACACAATAAGTGAGATGAAATGAAAAGACAGAGAAAGATTGTGCAAATGAAGGAACAGGTGAAAACCCATAAAATCAAATAAACAAAGCAGAAATAGGCAAACTATCTAGAAAAAAATTCAGAGTACTGATAGTAAAGATGATCCAAAATCTAGAAAATAGAGTGGAGAAAATGCAAGAATCATTTAACACATTTAACAAGGACCTACAAGAAATAAAGAATAAAATGAACAGTGATGAAGAATGTAACTCCTGAAATTAAAAATACTCTAGAAGGAAACAACAGCAGAATAAATTAGGCAGAAGAATGGATAAGTGAACTGAAAGACAGAATGGTGGAAGTAACTGCTTACTTAGCAGTTATAAGAATAAAGAATAGAATAAAGCAGAATAAAGAAAAGGAATGAAAAGAATTGAGGGTAGTCTCAGAGACTTCTGGGATTAAACATATCAACATTTGGATTATAGGGATCCTGACTCAATGGACATGGGTTTGAGCAAGCTCCAGGAGGTGATGAAGGACAAGGAAGCCTGGTGTGCTGCAGCCCACAGGGTTGCAAAGAGTTGGACATGACTGAATGACTGAACAACAACAATGACAAAAGAAGAGAAAATGAAAGGATTTGAGAAAATTTTTGAAGCAATTATAGTAAAAAATTTCCCTAACATGGGAAAGAAAATAGTCAAGTCTAAGAAGAGCAGAGAATCCCATACAGAATAAACCCAAGGAGAAACAAACCAAGGCACACATTAATCAAACTAACAAAAATTAAACACAAAAATATTAAAAGCAACAAGGGAAAATCAACAAGTAACATGCAAGGGAAACCTCATAAGGCTAACAGCTGATCATTAGCAGAAATTCTGCAGGACAGAAGGGAGTGGCAGGATATATTGAAAGTAATGAAAGGGAAAAATCTACAGTCAAGATTACTCTGCCCGGTAAGGATCTCATTCAAAATCAATGGAGAAATCAAAACTTTCACAGATAAGCAAAAGTTAAGAGAATTCGGCACCACCAGATAAGCTTTATGACAAATCCTAAAGGGGCTTCTATAGACAGGAAACGTAAGAGAAGGAAAAGACCTACAAAAACAAACTGAAAACAGTTACGAAAATGCCAACAGGAATATGTGTATATCAATAATTACTGTAAATGTAAATGGATTAAGTGCTTCAACCAAAAGATACAGACTGGTTGAATGGATACAAAAACAAGACCCATATATATGCTGTTTATAAGAGACAAACTTCAGAGCCTACACACACATGCAGACTGAAAATGAGAGGATGGAAAAAATATTCCACACAAACTGAAATCAAAAGAAAGCTGGAGCTGCAGTTTTCATATCAGACAAAATAGACTTTAAAATGAAGAATATTACAAGATATAAGGGACACTACATAATGATTAATGGGATCAATCCAAGAAGAAGTCATAACAATTGGAAATATTTACACACCCAGCAAACCCACAGCAAACATTATACTCAATGGTGATAAACTGAAGCATTTCCTCTATGATTATAAATAAGACAAAGGTGCCACTATTATGCAACATAGTTTTGGAAGCCCTCGGTATGGTAATCAGAGAAGAAAAAGAAATAAAAGGAATCCAGATTGGAAAAGAAGCAGTTTTGCTTCTCACTGTTTGCAGATGACATGATACTACACATAAAAAACACTAAAGAGACTAACAAAAAGTTACTAGTGCTAATCAGTGAATTTAGCAAAGTTTCGGGATACAAAATCAATACAGAGGACACCCTTGCATTCCTATACACTAACAACAAAAAAACAAAAAGAGAAATTAAGGAATCAATCACATTCACCATTGCAACAAAGAGAATGAAATACCTAGGAATAAATACACCTAAGGAGACAAAAGACCTGTACACAGAAAACTATAAGACAGTGATCAAAGAAATCAAAGATGACCTAAACAGACGGAGAGATATACCATGTTCTTGGATTGGAAGAATCAATACTGTGAAAATGTCTATACTACCCAAAGCAGTCTACAGATTCAATGCAATCCCTATCAAATTACCAATGGCATTTTTCACAGAACTAGAACAAAAAGTTTCACAGTTCATATGGAAACACAAAAGACCCCAAAGAGCCAAAGCAATCTTGAGAAAGAAAAATGGAGCTGGAGGAATCAAGCTTCCTGATTTCAGACTACACTACAAAGCTACAGTCATCAAGACAGTATGGTACTGGCACAAAAACATAAATATAGACCAATGGAGCAAGATAGAAAGCCCAGAAATAAACCCATACACTTATGCACATCTTATCTTTGACAAAAGAGGTAATAATATACAATGGAGAAAAGACAGTCTCTTCAATAAGTGGTGCTGGGAAAATTGGACAACTACATGTAAAGGAATGGAATTAGAACACTTCCTAACACTGCACATACAAATAAACTTGAAAGGGGTTAAAGACCCAAATGTAAGGTCAGAAATTATAAAACTCTCAGAGAAAAGTATAGGCAGAACACTCTATGACATAAATCACATCAAGATGCTCTATGACCCACCTCTTAGAGTAATGGAAATAAAAACAAAAATAAACAAATGGGAGCTAAGGAAATGTAAAAGCTTTTGCACAGCAAAAGTGAAAGTGAAGTCGCTCAATCATGTTCGACTCTTTGCGACCCCATGGACTGTAGCCCACCAGGCTCCTCCATCCATGGGATTTTACAGGCAAGAGTACTGGAGTGGGTTGCCATTTCCTTCTCCAGGAGATCTTCCCAACCCAGGGATTGAACCCGGGTCTCCCGCATTGCAGGCAGACGCTTTACCATCTGAGCCACCAGGGACACCCCACAAGGAAAACATAAACAAAATGAAAAGACAACCTCAGAATGGGAGAAAATAACTGCAAATGAAGGAATTGACAAGGATTAATCTCCAAAATATACGAGCAGCTTATGCAGCTGAATACCAGAAAAACAAACAACCCAACGGGCAGAAGACCTAGACAGACATTTCTTCAAAGAAGACATATAGATGGCTAATAAGCACATGAAAAAATGCTCAACACTGCTTATTATCAGAGAAATTCAAATCAAAACTACAAAGAGGTATCACCTCATACAGATCACAGTGGCCATCATCAAAAAACCTACAAACAGTAAATGCTGGAGAGTAGGTGGAGAAAAGGGAACTCTTTTGCACTATTGGTGGGAATGTAAATTGATACAGCCACTATGCAGAACAATATAGAGATTATTTTTTAAAAAAACCAAAACAAACTAGGACTGAAACAACGTATGACCCAGCAATCCTACGCCTGAGAAAACCACAATTCTGAAAGACTATGTGCCCTAATGTTCATTACAGCATTATTTACAATAGCCAGGACCTGGAAGGAACCTAGATGTCCATCGACAGATGAATGGGTAAAGACGTTGCCATACATACATACAGTGGAATATTGTTTGTTGTTGTTTAGTCACTAAGTACTGTCTAACTCTTTTGCGACCCCATGGACTGTAGCCCACCAGACACCTCTGTCCATTGGATTTCCCAGGCAAGAATAATGAATTGTATTGCCATTCTTTTTTTTCCCTCCAGGTGATCTTCCCAACCCAGGGATCAATCTTGTGTCATCTGCATTGGCAGGCAGATTCTTTACCACTGAGCCACCAGGGAAGCCCCAGTGGAATATTACTCAGCCATAAAAAAGAACAAGTTTGAATCAGTTCTAGTGAAGTAGATGAACCTAGAGCCTGCTATACAGAATGAAGTATGTCAGAAAGAGAAAAACAAATGTTGTTTATTAATGCCTATATATGGAATCTAGAAAAATGATATGGATGGACCTATTTGCAGGGCAGGAACAGAGACAAGGACTGGAAGACAGGCTTGTGGACACGGCGGGGGAAGGAGATGGTGGGATGAACTGAGAGTAGCGTTGCCACATGCACCACCATGTGTAAAGTAGATCACTAGTAGGAAGCTGCTGTGGGACACAGGGAGCTCAGCCGGCGTCCTGTGACAGCCTGGAGGGGTGAGATGGGATGGGGGTGGGGGGAGGTTCAAGAGGGAAGGGATACATGTACACCTATGGCTGACTTATGCTGATGTATGGCAGAAAGCAACCCAACATTGTCAAGCAAGTATCCTCCACTTAGAAAAAAAAAAAAAGAGTTCGTTGAGATACACAGAACAAGAAGGTCAGGTTTCTGCATCCCAGATGGATTTCAGTCGTTTTAATTACTCTTTCTCCACAGAAGAATATCATTTGTATGTGGTTATGCCTACTTTCCCGACTTGTACTATTTTTGGAGGGAGAGATAATCAATAAACATTTATTGAGAATATACCACAGGCAAAGTTTCTAGATGTGTGAAAACATATTCCCAACCAGCTTGGGAAATACCTACCCATGCACTGATTATAAAGCTTGTTTGAAACTTTGGTATGCAGAATAATGGCCCTAAAGATGTCTTTGTCTTATTCCCCAGAACCTGTGATATGTAGGATAGAGAGCAAAGGATAATTAACACTGCAGATGGAATTAAGCTTTCTAATTAGCTGACCTTGAAATGGGAAGATTATTCTGGATTTTATGGGTGGTTCTAATTAAATCACAAGAGCCCTTGTAAACCGAAGAGGGAGGCATACAAGGGAAAGCCAGAGAGACAGCAGCGTGAGAAAGACTTGGTCCAAAGTTGCTGGCTTTGAAGATGGAAGGATGGATGCATGCCAAGTAATGTGAGCTACCTTGGGAAACTAGAAAAAGACAAGAAAATAGATTCTCTTCTGGAGCCTTCAGAAGGAATGCGGTCTTGCTGAGATATTAATGTTAGCCTACTGAGACCCATTTTGAACTTCTGACCTCCAGAACTCAAGATAATAAATTGATGTCATTTTTTACTAAAAACAAACAAACAAACAAAACCACATTCCTTTCTTGATACCCTCTTAGCATATGCCCTCTATTATAGCACCTATTCTATGGGACTCAAATTTTTTTCCTTCTATTGTGGTCTCTTCAATGAGAATGAATCCCTTTTACATCTAATTTGTCTTTGTGTTTCAAATGCAAAGCACAGAGTCTGTCACAGGTTCACTAAGTATTCCTGGAAGTATTAGAATAAATAAATTTACAATAATTTAAATAATTTTTATTGTCTTCTTTTAAAATCAAGAGTTACTATTTGCCAGGTGCATTGCCAGGCACCAGGGATAAAGGAAACAATTGAACCACAGTTCCCAAACTCAAGAGGTTCAATGCAGTTGATGAGACAGACAAGGAAATCAAATAATAATAATAATGATAGAGCAGGCTGTGTTCTATAACTTTAAAAGGAAGGAGAAGGGGCCCCCACCCAGGGAGAGGGCATCAGTGAGGGATTTCTGGGGGCACCACAGAAGATGCACTGCCTGGAGTTACTAGCGGTTACCTAGGTGAAGAGATCTGTGAGTGGGAGCTGGCACTGTGATGAACAGTGGGTACTACATCTGCTTGTTTAGAGGGCAGGCTTTAAAGAATGGGAGAGGCAGGAGCAAAACCCTCTGGGTAAAGGGCCCAGTGTTTTTCCCTAGGAACTACAGGAAGAACTGGTTTGAATGAAAGGCAGGTGATGGCAAGGGGCAGAGACAACCCAGATGTGTATTTTAGAACATATATCAATACATGTGCTATGATGAGAAGAATGGATTGAGGGTGCATAGAGCTAGCGGCAGACAGCAGGTGGTAAGTGCTTCAGATGGGCAATCATTCACTCATGTCCGACTCTCTGTGACCCACGGACTGTAGCCCACCAGGCTCCTCTGACCATGGAATTCTCCAGGAAGAGAGAACTCCAGGCTACCTACTGGAGTGGGTAGCTGTTCCCTTCTCCAGGGGATCTTTCCAACCTAGGAATCGAACCAGGGTCTCCTGCACTGCAGGCAGATTTTTTTTAACCAGATCAGCTACCAAGGAAGCCCCCTCGCCAAATCTAGATTGGATATAAGATGGATATACTGCAGAGGAATTAGCTTAATTAAAGATATACTGACTGGTAGGACACACAGAGATTAACATAAGGTGAATCCAGGAAAAAGTCTTGGTGTCACAATCACAGAAGTACTAAGCTTACTCTGTGGCAGGCACTTTTCTCATATAAACTCAATCCTCATAAAGACACTGTGAGATGGATACTTTCATTATTCCCATATTATGGATAAGGCATAGAGAGATCACACAGGTACTAGAACTGAAATTTGAACCCAAGTACATGCTCCCAAATACTATAACATACTCTTAATGGTCATTAAGACAGGAGAGAAAACCAGAGGCAATGATCTGAAAGGTAAAGATGATGTGTGGGCTTTTTGATGTGACCTAGGGCATTTGAGGAGAGATGTCCAGGGTGAATCTATATGCATGAGTCTGGAGCCAAGGAAAGCTCTGGTTGCAAATATAGAGGTAGGAGACATAAGCACATAAGTGGGAACCAGATCTGTAGATGAGGATGCCCTCTGCTAGAGAGGGTGTGCAGAGGTGAAAGAGAAGACATCTTTGGGTGAAATGGACAAAAGGGATGAGGAGGAGATGTGTGAGGAGATGGAGAAGAGAAAGTCAGAGATGCAAGGAGAATTATGGCTTAGAGGTGGGATTATGGAAGTTAAAAAAAACAATGGTTTCAGAAGGCGCAAGTAACAGGGTTTTGATAACGACTAAGAAAGTGCCACTGAATTTAGAAACAAAGAATCTTGGCGACCTTGGTGAAAACAATTTCAATGGAGAGCTAGGGGTGGCTCTGGAGGGTGAATAGGACAAAAGGAAGTGACAGAGTGTAGACAATTTTTCTAGTTGGGAAGGAGAGTTTTAAAGATTATTTTTATGCAATGGGATGGTGGTTGTGGTTTAATGAAAGTAAGTGGAATTGGATTTAAAGCTCAGCTTTGCCAGCTATTAGTTTCATCAGTAAAGTAAGGATAAATACACCTATTATATAGATTTATTGTGAGGATTAGTGGTTATGTTTGTAGAACACAACAAAAGGTTGATATTTAGTAAATGAGAGCTGTAACATTATTAAAAATATGAAAAGTCTGAAGACCTCTAAATCCTTTGAATAATTACCTATTTGAAAAATCTGTTGGAGAATAGAAAAAGCATCTAAACTTTTAACTGGGTTTTAAACATTATTTTTATCTGAATATTTGATGTCATAAGGACACAATCTTAGTTGTGTTGTTGCTATATGGGTTAACACCTAAATGGAAAAATTTAACAGCATTGTTGAGTTATAATTCATATACTATAAATTCACCCATTTAAAGTGCATCATTCAATGGCCTTTAGTATATTAACAGAGTTGTGCAATCAACACTGAAATCTAATTTTAAAAGGTTTTTATAACTCCCCAAAGGAATCCCATACACATCATCAATTACTTTCAGTTCTCATCACCTCCCTAGCCAGTCCTTTACTGTTGTTGTTGTTCAGTTGCTAAGTCATTTCTGACTCTTTGCAACCCCATAGATGGCAGCAGACCAGGCTCCTCTGTCCTCCACTGTCTCTTGCAATTTGCTCAAATTCATGGCCATTGAGTCAGTGATGCTATTATCTAGCCATCTTATCCTCTGCTGGCCTCTTTTCCTACAGCCCTCAATCTTTCCCAGCATCAGGGTCTTCTCCAGTGAGTCAGCTCTTTGCAACAGATGGCAAAAGTATTGGAACTTCAGCATCAGTCCTTCCAATGAATATTCAGGGTTGATTTCCTCTAGGATTGACTAGTTTGATCTCCTTGCAGTCCAAGGGACTCTCAAGGGTCACTTCTAGTACCCCATGAACTGCTCATGGGGTTCTTGAAGCAAGTATACTGGAGTGGGTTGCCATTTCCTCCTCCAGTGGACCACGTTTTGTTAGAACTCTTCACTATGACCTGTTCATCGTGGGTGGCCCTGCATGGCATGGCTCATAGATTCACTGAGTTATGCAAGCCCCTTCACCATCCCTAGGCAATCACTAATTTACTTTCTTTCTCTATAGGTTTGCTTATTGTGGACACTTCATATAAATGGAATCATACAATATGTGGTCCTTTATGATTGGCTTTTCTCATTCATGGTTTTTCAAGGTTCTTACAAGCTGTCGCATGTCTTAGTACTTCACTCCTTTTGCTCACTGAATAATATTACATTATATGGATATAAAATCGCTGCAGATGGTTACTGTAGCCATGAAATTAAAACACACTTGCTCTTTGGAAGAAAAGCTACGACCAGACTAGACAGCATATTAAAAAGCAGAGACATCACTTTGCTGACAAAGGTACATTTAGTCAAAGGTAAGGTTTTTCCAGGAGTAATGTATGGATGTGAGAGTTGGACCATAAGGAAGGCTGAGCACTGAAGAGTTGATGCTTTCTAACTGTGGTGCTAGTGAAAACTCTTGAAAGTCTCTTGGATAGCAAGGAGAATCCAACCAGTCAATCCTAAAGGAAATCTACCCTGGATATTCACTGGAAAGACTGGTGCTGAAGCTCCAATACTCTGGCCACCTGATGCAAAGAGCCAACTCATTGGAAAAGACCCTGATGCTGGGAAAGATTGAGGGCAGGAGAAGAAGGGGGTGATGGAGAATGGGATTGTTGGACGGCATTATTGAATCAATGGACATGAGTCTGAGCAAACTCCAGGAGACAGGCAAGGACAGGGATGTCTGGTGTGCTGCAGTCCATGGTGTTGCAAAGAGCTGGACATGACTGAGTGACTGAACAACAACATGGATATACCACATGGTCTTTATCCATTCACCAGCTGATGGATATTTGGATTATTTCCAGCTTTTGTCTATTACGACTAATGCTACTTTGGACATCTGTATATAAGTTTTGTGTAGAGATATGTTTTCATTTCTCTTGAGTTTATGCCTAGCAGTGAAATTGCTGAGTCTAAAGGGGGGAATCTTAAATTTATTTTTTAGTATTAATAACAAAACTTAAACTTGGTTTTATAAACAATTAATTTGAGGAGACAGGGATCATGACCATCCCCAAGGAAAAGAAATGCAAGAGGGCAAAATGGCTGTCTGAGGAGCCCTTACAAATAGCTGTGAAAAGAAGAGAAGCGAAAAGCAAAGGGGAAAGGAAAGATATACCCATTTGAATGCAGAGTTCCAAAGAATAGTAAAGAGAGATAAAGCCTTCCTCAGTAATCAATGCAAAGAGAGAGAGAAAAACAATAGAATAGGAAAGACTAGAGATCTCTTTAAGAAAATTAGAGATACTAAGGGAACATTTCATGCAAAGATGGGCTCAATAAAGGACAGAAATGGTATGGACCTAACAGAAGCAGAAGGTATTAAGAAGAGGTGGCAAGAATACACAGAAGAATTGTACAAAGAAGATCTTCATGACCCAGATAACCACAATGGTGTGATCACTCACCTAGAGCCAGACATCGCGGAGTGTGAGTCAAGTGGGCCTTAGGAAGTATCACTGTGAACAAAGCTAGTGGATGTGATGGAATTCCAGTTGAGCTATTTCAAATCCTGAAAGATGATGCTGTGAAAGTGCTGCACTCAATATGCCAGCAAATTTGGAAAACTCAGCAGTGGCCACAGGACTGAAGCTGAAAGAGTCAGTTTTCATTCCAATCCAAAGAAAGGCAATGCCAAAGAATGCTCAAACTACTGCACAATTGCACTCATCTCACACGCAAGTAAAGTAATGCTCAAAATTCTCCAAGCCAGGCTTCAGCAATACATGAACTTCCAGATGTTCAAGCTGGATTTAGAAAAGGCAGAGGAACCAGAGATCAAATTGTCAACATTTGCTGGATCATTGGAAAAGCAAGAGAGTTCCAGAAAAACATCTATTTCTGCTTTTTAACTATGCCAAAGCTTTTGACTGTGTGGATCACAATAAACCTGTGGAAAATTCATTAAAGAGATGGAAATACCAGACCACTTGACCTGGCCTTTGAGAAACCTGTATGCAGGTCAGGGAAGCAACAGTGCTAGAACTGGACATGGAACAACAGACTGGTTCCAAAATAGGAAAAGGAGTATGTCAGGCTGTATATTGTCACCCTGCGTAATTTAACTTATACGCAGAGTACATACATGAGAAATGATCGGCTGGAGGAAGCACAAGCTGGAATTCAAGATTGCTGGGAGAAATATCAATAATCTGAGATACGCAGATGACACCAACGTTATGGCAGAAAGTGAAGAGGAACTAAACAGCCTCTTGATGAAAGTGAAAGAGGAGAGTGAAAACGTTGGCTTAAAGCTCAACATCCAGAAAACTAAGATCATGGCATCTGGTCCCATCACTTCATGGCAAATAGATGGGGAAACAGTGGAAACAGTGTCAGACTTTATTTTTGGGGCTCCAAAATCACTGCAGATGGTGACTGCAGCCATGAAATTAAAAGACGCTTACTCCTTGGAAGGAAAGTTATGACCAACCTAGACAGCATATTAAAAAGCAGAGACATTACTTTGCCAACAAAGGTCCATCTAGTCAAGGCTATGGTTTTTCCAGTGTCATGTATGGATGTGAAGTTGGACTTTATAAAGAAGACTGCATGCAGAAGAATTGATGCTTTGAATGGAGAATACTCTTGAGAGTCCCTTGGACTGCAAGGAGATCCAACCAGTCCATCCTAAAGGAGATCAGTCCTGGGTGTTCATTGGAAGGACTGATGCTGAAGCTGAAACTCCAGTACTTTGGCCACCTGATGGGAAGAGCTGACTCATTGGAAAAGACCCTGATGCTGGGAGGGATTGGGGGCAGGTGGAGAAGGGGACGACAGAGGATGAGATGGCTGGATGGCATCACCGACACGATGGACATGGGTTTGGGTGGACTCCGGGAGTTGATGATGGACAGGGAGGCCTGGCGTGCTGTGGTTCATGGCGTCGCAAAGAGTCAGACACGACTGGGCAACTGAACTAACTGAATTTTAAAAATTGTTAAAAGTTAAAAATAACAATTTCTTTCCCATTCAAATCATATTCCTTCAAGGTAAACATTGTTATTCTGAAGGAACATTTCTGTTTCCTTCCAGGCTTGGTCTGTGATATGTAACCTTCCTTAGTGTGAAACATCCTAAAAGACTGTGTTTAGTTAAAATTACTAACTGGCATGGGAGAAAAAGCATTGGCACCTGATATCTCTAACTCGAGTCATTTATCTGCCACAAATTACTCGTACAACTGTGTGATCTTGGTTAAGTCTCTTAATTTTGCTGGACTTATTTTCTCAATTAAAAAGAATGTTGGGATGCAATCTTCTCTAGTCCTTTCTGATCAAGCATTTTATAATTAAATGATACTTAGGGCTGTCAGGATATACCATTAGCTTTATCCTTACTTGCAACACATATTTCCTTGCATTTCTTTTTCTTTACAGTTGGAACAACAAGAAATTTTTCTTTGTAGAAGCAACATAAGAGAAAGGGAATGGCAATTACTCTCATCTTGCCAGACACTGACATTTACTCAGCATGCTGAGCAAACTTGAAGAGTGACTGGTGCTGAAAATAAAGTCCTTTTGCATGTCTTAATCTGTTCCTTTTCAATCTTCTAAGTTTGTCGAATTGATTTTTGCTTTATTACCCTTCACAGGGTTAATCAGAGTTTCTGAGAGGTTTGCTTGCTCTGGACCTTGATCCCACCTTTGAAAACCTAGAAGTGTACATTCCGAGGACCCAAACCTCAAACCCTGTAAGACACATTCGAGGAGTCCACACATGATGTGATTTCTCCAGAGCGTCTGCTGTTGACATGTGTAGACTACAAATAAAACCGACTTTAACAAACAGTAGACATTACCTGTTACAATGCACAATAGGTAGGATGAAGAAAATCCGTTTCTGTGGCCTAATTCAGAAATCTCAGGGAAAAGTGTTATGTCTCACTTTCTCCCACGAGAGTAAGGGTGAACTACAACTCAGAGTTAAGGATTCCTCTCAGTTACCAAGCCTTCCAGGCACTGCCTTCAGCAGGGAGAAGAGCTCCCATTAAATGTAAGCTGCCTTTTGAACTGTGAGTCACCGTGTCAAGTGAACACTGACCATCTGCCATTCTATACAGAATGTCGCTATCTGCTCATGTGTCATATGAACACACAGCATTGCTCCTACCCATAGAAAGGAAAACTCCATGACAGGGAAACTCCATTTTCATTTACACAGTGTTATTACTAGTGGAAGACTGGCAGATTGACTTGGTCTGTTCTTCAGGTTCACTACTCCCCTGGGTATTAGGGGATGGAAATGCATGAAGAAGAACTAAAGATTGCTGGCCAACTCTCTCAGCAGCTGACTTTGGACCTAGCACGAAAAAAGGAAGGGTCTAAAGACAAAGTCAATTTGAGTGGGCAGATGTGGAGTTAGAAAGAGCCCAAATTTTGAATATATGTGGATTTTTCACTTGCTGACCTAAGGGAAGCAGAGCTTCCCTGGTGGTTCAGTGGTAAAGAATCCGCTTGCCAACGCAGGGGACGTGGGTTGGATCTCAAGATCGTGAAGATCCCCTGAAGGAGGAAATGGCAATCCACTCCAGGATTCTTGCCTGGGAAAACCCATGGACAGAGGAGCCTGGCGGGCTATAGTCCATAGGGTTGCAAAAAAGTCAGACATGACTGAGCGACTGAGCAGGCACACACATGACTGAAGGAAGCAGAGGGGCTGCAGGATTCTTCATGTGAGAGGTCTCACTGGGGGCTATAGCAAGGGGCCTTTTAGAGAGAGAGGAGGGAAGAAACCAATGCCCTACGTCCAGAGGAGGACTCAGGAAGGGCAACTCTCCTCGTCTGTGATTTATAGAGGTCTGTGACCAGAGATTTCTAGGAACTCTTGACCAACTGGAGGCCTGCAGCTGCTTGAAGCATCACTGGAAAGACCTCCAGCCACTCCTTGACTTCCCACAGTCATCATCCCCATCCCTTCTGTTGTAATTTCTAACTTTGGGATTCTAAAAAGTAGATTGTCTCCTGAGAAGGTTTTTGATGCTCTGGAAAATGAAAATGCTAAAGTTGCCCAACCAAGAACAGTCTGTCTTCTTTGCTTCTCTGCTGGAAAAGTCTAGATTACAGGGCTGCTTTCATGGGTCCCAAAGATCCCAGAGGAAAAGGCTCCAACATGAAAATCAGGACAAGAAGTCTGGCTGGGACACAAACAGAGCTGCTCTGGAGAGAGCAAGAGAAACGGGGATGGCAAGACCCTCACCTGAACGAGAAAGCCCCAGCGGACCAAGAGTCCCACACAGAACCTGTCAAAACACGGAGGCGTGGGGCTCAGGGCTGTGAACACAAGACGCCCCACTGGGAGCCCTGGTCCAGGGCAGGAAGGGAAGGCTTCTCGTTTTGCCCCTGCCAGACACCGCCCAGCGCCTGGAAGGTTGGTGTAGGCATGGAGCGCCAGTGTGGACAACAGTGGGAAAAGAGATGGAGATCTGAAACGACATCATTCTAAGGGCTGGGACAGGGACAAAGGTGAGGAGACAAAGCGATCTGTCCTAAGTGAGGAGTGTCCTCTGGGGAAATAACGGGAAATAGGAGTGCGGACATGGTTGTTTAGGACAACGCATGAGTCACCAAACCCCTGCAGAGAAGAAAGGGAGGGTCTCAGAATTTCGAAATTATCCTGGTGGACTGGTCTCCTGATGGTCTGGTCAGAGACTTTTGTTTTTACTCACGGTGCCTTTCCTCAAAACCAGTGTAGCCTGAAGGTCTCCCTACAAGGAACTTAGTGCTAGCAAGACAGTAAGAATTTATCTAGCAGCTTGACATGTGAGAATGCAGAGAGCTGGAAGGAAATCTGGGCTATTACTCGACCTTCCGATTTCATATGAAAACAGTCTGAGGCATCCCTAGCAGTCCAGTGGTAAAGTATCCGCCTGCCAATGCAGGAGACACAGGTTTGATTCCTGATTCGGGAAGATCACACACACCACACAGCAGCTAAGCCCGTGAGCCACAACTGCTGAGCCTTTTCTCCAGAGCCTGAGAGCTGCTGAGCCCACCGCTGCTCAGCCCAACTACTGAGCCCACACGCTGCAGCTCCTGCATATACCTGCATGCCCCAGAGGCTGCACGAAGCAAGAAGGGAAGCCACCGCGGTAAGACGCCCGTGCATCGCACCAGGAGAGGAGCCCCCGCTCACTGCAACGAGGGGCCGCCATGCTGGCTCAGCTGGTAAAGAATCTGCCTGCAGTGCAGGAGACCCAGGTTCAATCCCTGGGTCGGGAAGATCCCCTGGAGAGGGAAATGGCAACCCACTCCAGTACTCTCGCCTGGAGAATTCCATGGACAGAGGAGCCTGGTGGGCTCTAGTCCACGGGGTTGCAAAAAGTTGTGACACAACTGTGCGACTATCATTTCACTTCACTGCAACTAGAGAAAGTCTGTGTGTAGCAACAAGCACTCAGCATAGCCAAAAATAAATAAACAACAATTTTAAAAAAGAAATAATGCCTAGAAACCAATGAGTACCTAAAACCTATAACTGTAATATCTAGGAGAAATACAGGATGGATTCAGAATAAATAAGGTTGAAAGCTAAGTGAAATTCATGCATATTTGAAAAATACAATCCATAATAAATTGCTAGACTTTTTTTTTTTTCCATAGTACCAATGTCTGTCAATTTTATCCACAAAAGTAACCCTCTGGGCCCAGTGGTCCCTACACCTCCTGAGAGCAGGGTCTGACCATTTCTGGATTGTGTATCCCCAGAAGTCCCCACCATATAATAGGCATTTAATACATATTTGTGGGCTGAGTGACAGTTTCCTCATCTGGAGCATATAAAATCTGACTAGATTATTTCAAAGTTATCTTTCATCTCTGAACTTGTATTAGCCTCTAGTTATTATTTTTAAACCTATAAGACTTGACAGGATGATAGCCTCATAATGATGACAGAGGCATAAGTAAGGAAGCAGACCATCAGAATAAATTTGAGAGGGATGAACATAACAGAGAGAAATATGGTTTTCATCCCTGGCCTCAGTCTGGGCCAATCCATTCTGTTAGGCAGGTTGTTCATACGAATGCTTGGCCAAGGGAATGAGCTAGGGCTGAAATCTGATCGAAATTCCACCTACATGTCACACTGGGGGCCCTAGCACATTTTGTCCTTCCTTCATCCTGAAGGGGAGAGATTTTAAAATTTAGACAAAGGCTCTGACTGGGTTAGCTGGGCCCAGTATATGTGCCACCCCTCCACTTAAAGTCAACCACACAACTTCTCTTCACTCTCTAATGTATTCATTTTCTCTAGAATAGAGTGATCTTAGGTTTTAGTATTCAGTTTGGAACACACATCTCTGCTGACTTTGAAAATCCTGTTCAAGGGATCCTTTACACTTCATATGAGCTTAAGGTCTACAGAACTGAATTAAAGAGTGGAAATGGAAGATTTACTTTTTCTGTTGTGAGACGTAAATTTTGATCCTTTAATGAAAACAAAATTCTACATTCTGAAATGCTTAGATCTCTGTATAAATATAAGCAGCCTTGCATAGCCCTTCCTCTCACACTGCCAACCCTAACATTCATCTCCTTTACAATTCACTGGGCTCACCATCAGGCCATGAGTGAAAATGGCCTTGTATAATAGTCTTTTATTAAAAACTCATTCCCACCTCAGCCTGAGCTATCTGTTTAGGGGATCATACTGTGTCATTTGGGGCTTTCCAGGTGGCGCAGTGGTAAAGAATCTGCCTGCCAATGCAGAAGCCATAAGAGACACAGGTTTGATCCCTGGGTCAGGAAGATCTCCTGGAGCAGGAAATGGCAACCCGCTCCAGTATTCTTGCCTGGAGAATACCATGGACAGAGGAGGCTGGCGGGCTACAGTCCATGCGGGTGCAAAGAGTCAGACACGACTGAGCACACACACTATGTCATTTAATACACACACATATAAATAGCTAACATTAACAGGGCACTTCATATTTATCAGGCACTGCTCTCTACACTTAACATATAACTTCATTAAATCTTTACAGCAACCCATGAAATGGATATCACAGTTATCACTATTATAAGACTGAGGATACAGAAGCTCAGAGTAGTTGTCAGCTGCTCAAGTTTACATAATTAGGCAGTGGTGGAGGCAGCTAACACTTTTATTCTAGAGTATAGACTCTTAACCATATATTTATTATCTATCTATTGAAATCTGACTATGGTTAAATGATGCATACTTTTTCCCCTCAGGATTTAATACTTGAGTATTACGTCTGATGAGAATAACATTCAATAGATATTTATTGAGCACATGTGAAAGAACCGATTCTGGTCCCAGCCTGCCAGATTCAAATCCTATCCTAATCCTGAGTGACCTTAGATAGGTCACTTCATCTTTCCGGACTTCAGTTTCTTCACTTGCAAAACAGGGAGAATTAACAAAAGCACGTACCTTCTTGGACTGCGGTGGGAATTAAGGGGCTAATTTGTATAAAGTGCAGCCTGGCAGCCAATGAGATTATATAAATGATAGCGACTGATTTCTCCTTCTCCTTCTCCATCACTATCATCATCAGAATAACTATCAGGACTACATGTCAGGAAATACAACAGTAAATAAAACAACAAAAACCTTCCTCTAATGAAATTAATATTCCACGTCCTGGTATACTCAGCTTGAACAATCTCATCTCATTGTTTCCACTTGTTAAAGATGTATCAGAGCTCTTCTGCAAAATTAGAATAATCATACCTACCCCAGAGATTGTCATGAGGATAAAATAAGTTAGTACCTATAAAAGTTTGGAACAGTGCCATGTACGTAAAAGCACTCAACATACATTAGTGGTTTAAATTTGTATCTGTGCTGTGGGTGTTATGGTTCCATGTCACTGTCTTGATTCTTTCTGAGTTCCTATAATTTGTTGCTATAGTGATTTTGCACAGCATTTTCCCACAACTACTTTGCCTCCACAAAGAACTGCTTTTGAAATTAAGCTTATCTTTCAGTTTCTTATGGCTTCCAATAACACAGTGGTTTACTAAAGTAAAAACAAAGATTGCTCCCCAAACAAAAAAAAAATATACTAAAACTGAGGGAAAATATTGATAACAGCTCAGGTAGGTAAATAATCCGGCTTTTTAAAAACAGCTAGTCAATTAAATTTAGATTGTTGCATCACAGAGAGTTATTTGAATGTCTCAAGATAGGAATTTTGGAATAAGACCCATCTGAGTTCATTTCTAAGCGCCCTGGAGACTCCGTCTCTGGACCTGCCAGGGTTATTGCAAAGAGTAAATGAGAGTTTAGGAACAAAGTGAGTAGTGTGCCTTCTCCCCTCCTTCACACTACATGATGCAATTTTAAATGTGCTTAAAAAATTCTTGAATTCTTAATGAAAGAACATCTCCTAGATCTTTAAGAAGAAGAACGTGAAGAGCAACAATAAATGGTATTTTTTAAAAGGGTCTATATACATGTATGGGCTTCCCTGGTGACTTAGTGGTAAAGAATCTGCTTGCAGTGCAGGAGACCTGGGTTCGATCCCTGGGTCAGGAAGATTCCCTGGGGGAGGGCACAGAAACCCACTCCAGTATTCTTGTCTGGAGAATCTCATGGACAGAGATGCCTGGTGTTGCAAGGACTCCACGGGGTCACAAAGAGTTGGACACAACTGAAGTGACTGAGCGTGCACGCATGAATATACAGGCACACACTGCTATATTTAAAATAGATAACCAGCCATGCCCTACTGCACGGCAGAGGGAACTCCGCTCAGTGTTATGTGGCAGCCTGGACGGGAGGGGAGTTTGGGGGAGAATGGATACACGTGTATGTACGGCTGGGTCCACCTTTGCTGTCCTCCTGAAACTATCATAACATTGTTAGTCGGCTATAGTCAAATACAAAATTAAAAATTAAAAAAATTTTTAAAGGATCTATATAGAAAATTCGTTAATTTCAAAGCAAGGGCGTTTCTTTCAGTGAGAATCCCTGCACAGAAAAGTGGCTATAGAATGGAATCCGGCAAGAGCCATCTCTGTGACTTTGCGGGAGTCAATTAATCTCTCCTTAGTTTCCTTAATTCAAATTGGGCTTGGTGATCACTTTACTTCAAAAAGGCAGCGAAGGCCTTTGAAGGAGAAGCTGCTGCATAAACGCAGGAAGGAATCGGGCCTTAAGAGCCATGCCCAGAGGGTTTCCTCTCCTGGTTTTAATTAAAAATGAAATTAAGAATTATTTCAGATTATATCAGCCTTTTAAAGAAGGCAAAAGAAGGTCAACGATTTGTTAAGCATCTTCTTTCTTCTTTTAATGGTGCATTTCCCAGATTACATCGTGTGAACAAAGCTCAAATTTTCTTTCAGGATCCACAGATTTGTGGCAGCGTGGGCATAAGATGTGGGGGACTGAGGGAGGAGCCACGGTGAATGAGAGGGATTACGGCTCCCGAGAGCAGAAGCCTGTCCGCTGTGGGAAAGCCCCCACTGGAGTCCTGGCTCTCCCATTTACTGCATCAAAACCCACCCTCCGCAAAGTTGTTGGGATAACTAGAATCAAGTATTTATACATGTGGAAAGTGCCTGGCTACTAGTCTGTGCTCCAGATTAGCTATCATTTTGTCTACATTCCTAAAATGGTACACATGGGCTAGAAATATTGCTATGTAAGTAGATTAAAAAAACATATATGAAATCACGTATGGGGTTCCCCAGGTGGTGCAAATGGTAAGAACCTGCCTGCCAATGCAGGAGACATAAGAGATGTGGGATCAATCCCATGGAAGAAGGCATGGCAACCAATTCTAGTATTCATGCCTGGAGAATCCCATGGACAGAGGAGCCTGACGGGCTACAGTCCACAGGGTCACAAAGAGTTGGACATGACTGAAGTGATTTAGCACGCACACGTGTGCTTCAGAAATATGCCATCTTTTACAGGGAAACTATAAATGTAATAATAAAGGGGGAAACATATGACTTTGCCAGTGGTAACAAGGAGGATGCTGCCCTTAAGAATGATAAAAGAAATGAACATCCACAGCTTTCTTATGGCAACTGGGCAAAATATACCTGTGCTGATAAATAGTCACCTGATTTGTGATAACACTAAAAATAAATATACATGAGCTCAAGGTTTTACAACAGAATAAGCAAGTGAAAACAATAATGACTAATGTATGTGATGCCTAGATGAAGATTCATTTTCTTCATTTCCCTGGATCCTCACACCAATTTTCCCCTTTTCTGGAGAGTGAAAGGTCAAAGGAAGGCCTCAAACTTAGACAGTCTGGACACAGTCCTTGGCTCCTCTATGACATTGGGTTGCCTTCATCTCAAGGAAGAGACCTTCCCTTATACTCTGCCTCCCTTTCCTTCCACTGATTTTCCTCCTACAGAGCTTCAAAATTTTGAGGACAAAGGTCTGTCTAGTCAAAGCTATGGTTTTTCCAGTAGCCATGTATGGATGTGAGAGTTGGACCATAAAGAAGGCTGTGCACCGAAGAGTTGATGCTTTCAAATTATGGTGCTGGAGAAGACTCTTGAGAGTCCCTTGGACTGCAAGGAGATCAAACCAGCCAATCCTAAAGGAAATCAACTCTGAATATTCATTGGAAGGACTGATGCTGAAGCTGAAGCTCCAATACTTTGGGCACTTAATTTGAAGAGTCTACTCATTGGAAAAGACCCTGATACTGGGAAAGATTGAAGGCAGGAGGAGACGAGGATGGCAGAGGATGAGATGGTTGGACTGCATCATCAACTCTATGGACATAAGTCTGAGCAAACTCCGGGAGATGGTGAAGAACAGGGAAGGCTGGTGTGCTGCAGTCCATGGGGTCGCAGAGTTAGATGATACTTCCTCCGTTTACTCTTAGAAACTCACCTGTACTTTTATTATAACGTTATTATAGAATGTATAGAAGTTATATTTGATTTTGAACTTACAGACTTTGAGACAGGTAAAACATTAATAGTTTTTCTAAAAGTTTGTAAGGAGTGGATGGTTGTCAAAGATAGGCCACCATAACTTTGGCTTATGGCTGAAGTCTTGTAACAGTCTCATGGACCTATGAGAGATAAGGTTAAGTTTCCTATGAATAATGGTTCTTTTAAATACTAGAAGATGAAACAAGGTGTGAGTGGGGGAACATTCCTCTCTGTGCGTGTGTTTACACCTCCACAGAAGGGACACTCTCAGAGCATGATTCTTCCCATTGGTATCTCTTATAATTGCCTGTTTTTAGTTACCTAGAGATTAAGTACACTGGAGAAACCAACAGCCTTTAGCAAAGGAACCTCACAAAGCACAGCAATGAATTCTTCATTTACATGGTCTTATTCACCTCCAAACCCCTAGCATCTAGGGTAATGCCTGGTGACCTAGTAGAAGTTCCATGAAAATATACTCTTCAAGGAGATGATGTTTTATGAACACATAATGCTTCAGAGATATTTCCTATCCAAAATCTGCCAACATATTTTAGCTAGACTTTATCTGGTTTATCTCAACCTCTGTTTATCAATTACAGTATAACAATAATTAGGACCATCTATGTAAAAAGACAAATGCAAACATGTCAGTATGTTGAGAAAACAGGCAAGAATGATATTCCTTGCCCCAGGAACATTAAAAGCTGAGTCACTTAACATTCTCTCCAAGAAGAAAAACCAATTACAACATCAAAAACTACATTTTTTTTTTTTAAAGAAAAAGGTATCTTTTTTCTTTAAAAAAGCAAGAGCCTCACAGAAACACCGTTTGTTTTTCATAGAGCTTCAAATTTTAGTCTCATTCCAGGCTCTGCCCATTTCTTGCTTTTGCAGGGTCTGAAAAGTCAATTACTCTAAACATAATCTGCAGCCTTAGGAGCTGATGCTTTGCCAAGTAATTTAAAATGCTTTGCTAAGGAAAACTCACAATTTTTCTCTTTTCTTTGAGATGATGCTATGGCAGTAAATTGCGTATACAATTAATTCATCCCTGGATATTTGCTATTAGTTCAAAGAGCTGAGAACTTGGGTATTCAAAAGGCAGAGAATACAGGTGCCTGACTCCTTGCTTTTGCTGACTTGCCTCCATTCTTCCAAATGTTGATCACAGATGAACTGGTATACTGGGAACGGTGCTTCACAGGCTAACTTTCATAGAAGTTGCATTCATTGCCATCTAAGACTATAATTACAATTATCAATGTGGGCATACTTCTGAAACACACTGTGGGAAATTCTCAAATGCCCTGAAAAATATACATTAACACATACTGCAACTTAAAGATGAGGCATTTCTTCAACATTTTTGGTTGGCCTTTTCAATTTACACCTTTGTAAAAAGTTGCCTTTAGTATAACATTTTGCACTTTGTCAATGCTTGACATTACTTGGTTGGATGAATCAACAGATATTTTCTTATAATATTCTTTTAAGGCAAAAGATCGCTAAATATGTTTACTTAACCATGAGTAGAAGTAAGAGTCCATTGTTGATGAAGACAATGGATTTGGGATCTTCATCATTAACAGAGTTGGCTAAGGGCTTGTCTATTTAAGTTCTTGTTGGCTACGGACTTTTCTGTCTAAGTTCTTGCCTACCTCTGATATTCTCTAAGTTATTCAAGGTCACAGTGGAAAAAGCAAGTGAGGGTGTCATAAATGGAACTAGAATCTTTGAACTTGTCCCCAGAATTACTGGCTGTATTTCAAGAAACATCTGCTCAGAGAGGTATTTTCCACTGGAGAGAAAGTAAATAATCTCTGAAAGGAACTGCCCAGTCTTCATGAAGAACTGAGAGCTACCTAATCAATCTACAGTATAGACAGTGACCATTAAGAAAACTGAAGGTGAAAGTGAAGGACGCAAAATGAATTTTAGTCCGTTGTTATTTGTTTCCACGCACAGATTCGTTCATTCACGGAGGTATTTTATACCCCTCCTAAAAACTGGGTAAAGCACAGCTTGAGTCATGACCTGTTCCTGAAACAGGTATCTGTTTGCTTATCAGTAGATCTTATTTCCACATGTACTTAGGCACTCAATAATTCTGAGTGCCCGCTGTACCAGACTGGGCTGTTAGGGATATAGCAGTGAACAAAATAGATGTTGTTTCACTCATTGACCTTGCAGCCCAGAATGTGAGAGAGCCATTGGGTTTACAAATCACATAAATAAATGTACATTTATAAATTACTTGAGTCAAATGGGAAAAAAGAGAGAGAGAGAGACTATAGCAGGGGACCTGATTTTCTCTTTCAAGGAGCTTCTCCGCCGAAGTACAAGTTAAACTCAGACCTAAGATGACCAGCAGTTCATCAGGCAAAGTGTGGGAAGAGCTTTTTGATTTGAGGAAAGAGCATGTGTGAAGCACTTGAGATAGGAAGAGATTTGGTGCATTTCCTAAAGAAGAAGAAGGCTGGTGTGAGCAGTGTGGTCAGCCAAGAGAGCGGTGACATGAGGTGTTTAAGAGGCAGGCAGGGGCTAGATCATGCACGGCCTGGATGCTATGCTAATGACTTTGCATTTTATCTTAATGCAAAGGTGACAGAGTGCGCTGATCTGTATTTTTAACAGATCACTTTGGCTGAACTGAGAATAAAACAGGAGGACAATAGTGGAAGGAGTGAGACCTATGAGGGGACTATTATAGGTGACGGAGGATTGGATTAAAGTGGTGGTAAGAGAAGTAGAGGAGAATCAATACATTTGAGATATATTTTAAAGGTAGGATCAACGGGTATTGAAGGTAGATTGGATGATGGGTGTGAGGGAAAACAAAGTGTGCAGTATGATTTACAAGTTTCGGCTTGGCCAATGGAATAAATGTATGTGCCATTTACTGAACTGGAGAAGTGTGGAAGAGGGTAAGAATTTCAGTATCAGTGTACCGGTGACAATACCACTGAAATGGATATGTGTGTGTGCTATTTTTTTCCAGAAACAAATAAGAAAAAATATGGAAAAAGAAAGGAAAGAAGAGGGGAAAAGAAGGGGATAGAATGATAATAAATAGAAAATAGAATTCCCAAGGGGAAGATAGAGGGTGGGGGTCAGGACTGCTGAGGGTATGTAATAAGAAAAATACATATTCAACATTATAGTAATTTATTTTTTTTTTAATTTGGGAAAAATCCCCTATGGTTTTCATCATGCAGATTATAGAAAGTAAATGGAGCAGAATCATTTCTGGTGGGTTTACACAAAGGTGGACTGTCATCCACTTACTGGTGAGTTTTTTAAGAAGGGATGTATTAAAATCCCCAGGGGAACGCAAGGAATGTGACTTTTGTGTTCATGAAAAGAACATGAGTTTAAAAAAAAGATTCATTGACACCGAGCTAGAAGAAGGGAGATGAGAAGGCAGGATAAAAATAGAGATAGGAAAGACAAAGAGAAATGGGTGGATTTGTCCAGCAAGCAAAGATGTCTCTGCCACCATGCCTATTCCAGTGCAGATGCTAATGGTCACCTGGGTGTGAATCCCAGCCCGGCCACTCAATGGAGGATGATCGCGGGCATGTCAGGTAACCTCTCAAGCCTTGATTTTCTTATTTGTAAAGCAAAGATAATGATCGCATCTACATCATAAGGTGACTGTCAGGGTTAGGAGAAATAATTCACAAGAAGAGCTTAACAGCACGCCTGGCTCAGAGGAAGAGCTCAATAAACGTTAGCTGCCTTAACGGAGCTGACTGTTTATAGATGCATAATTCCTAGCAAGTCATCATTGCAGCCTGCCTTCTCACTTCCCTATGGCTATCGTGACTTTGCCCTCTTAGCTTCAAAATCATATAGTTCACTGTATCAAGAAATAGATTTATGATTTGTTAAACATATTGGAGGATTCAATTAATATTTATAAAGAATTTTTTTAAAAAGCAAAGCTGTTAGGCTTTGCTTGTTGCAAACTAATGAAAATGCCCCAGCATAGCCAAAAATATGTTTCTCATTTATTTCTAGAAATGTTAGATATAATTTAAAATTTGGTATTTAACTCCCCTCGAGAGGCAAATCATTGACTTCTAAACTTATTGTTTGAAAATCTCCAAGAACAGAGATGATGTTCTAAGGAGATCTTATTCACTACGAATCACTCAAAAAATCTGTGTTTTCTCTGTCATAATAATATTATGAAGCCACGTGAAGATATTCTGTCAGAAAACGTAACAACACAAGCACCACATTCCATGTAGAAATATTACAATTGAGATCTTCCCATTTTACACTAAACTGGAACTATCTTATGGAACACTGTATTCTCTTTTTCTTTCTCTCACTGACTGGCTGCTTCAGTAAGATAGGATTTTACTATTTGTTATACATATGCTTTAGAATCATAATGTAGAATTTTGTCTAACCTTTAGACTTAGAAAAATTTGTTTACAAATTGTTGTAGAAAAACTCAAAACATCCTATAATCAAATCTGAACTCCACATTTATTGAGGGAATTGCCTTAACTTAGCTCTGACTTTAGTTTTCTTATATAAAATGGCAGTTACTGAGTAAGACAATAGATGTAAACACCTAGCATTATAACCTATTGTAGAGGTGAAGATTATATTCTTTGTGGTTAGTAAGCACCAACTAGTTCTGCAGTTTTGGATGCATTAATACCTCAAGGAGTCAGTTAAATGATGACATTAGTTTAATAATTTAGTTAAAATATGAAACGGCAATAATAGTATCAGCTTCTTAGGCGATGTGATGCATGGAGCAGAGCATTACTATTTAAAATGTACTAATCAAGAATGCAGCTCTCTTTGAACCTTCCGTATGAGGGGAAGGGTGCTAATTAAATTCCAAAGTACATTCTTTGGGAAAAATATAATTAATGCCTTATTAACAATGCATGGGGACCGAGAACATTTAGAGCATCGTGTGATCACGTGTCAGGGCTCTGTGATGACAGCAGGAGATCAATGCTCTCAATGTCTCCCCCTGCCCCATGGGAGCAGAAGGGCTCTCCACCCTGAGGAAGATGTAGGGTGCAGAGCAGCGGGTGGAGGCGGATTCAACCCGTTCGTCCCCGTGGAAGCACATGCAACCGGAGAAGATGAGGTGAGAAAGCGCATGCAGTACCTGATCATCTCAGAGTCGGGGAGCAGGCCTAGGTGGTAGTGGGGGTAGGGAGCTGAGAGAAGGAAGCTTTTGTCACACTCAACAGGGGAATAGTGCCTGGGAGAAGCAGGCTTATCACACAGTTTGTTCACAGTGCTGTAAACGGGTTCCGGAGGCCTGGTGACACAAGAGAGAGAGATGCAGGGTTAGCACTCACCCCGGATGACGGGCCGCTAGCAGCATCTTACCGTAGGCGACAGCGAACGCCCCAAACAATGCCACGGCTTCATAAGGCCTGAGGTAAGAGGCTCTTTACAAACAGGTCCTTGGGTTAGAAATCGGAACTTTGGCTGACATGTGGCATGGCTAAAAGTCATGCGTCAAATACCTCAATAGAGTCACAGAAAGAGACATGCGTGTGCGCTCAGTCCTGTTCGACTCTGGGACCCCATGGACTGTAGCCCGTCAGGCTCCTCTCTCCATGGAATTTTCTAGATAAAATTACTGGTGTGGGTTGCCATTTCTTCTTACTCCAGGGAATCTTCCTGACCCAGAGATCGAGCCCATGTCTTCTGCATTGGCAGGCAGATTCTTTACTACTGAACCTCCTGGGAATTCCAACAGAGTCATAATCAACTTTTAAACGTCATATCTTTTTAGATAAGCCAGCCTGAAAGGCCAAAATTTGGGATCCTCTGACATGGCTCCTTCTTACACTGGAATCTCAAATGTGAACTTCGCATAGACTTTCGCTGACCACACTGGCCAGGACACCTTGAAATTTTTTCACAGCACCTATTCATATTTTATAATAATCTTTTCTCAGCATAAAATAATCTTTTTAATATTTTCTTTAACTTTTTATTGTCACTCTCACTACACCATAAATTCTATGAGGAGAGAGACTACATTTTTTTTTTAACCATTTACAATACAGTGTGGCACATAATACATACTCTGTAAGTATTTGTAGACTGCATGTATGAATGAATAAATGAATACAACTTCCCATATTTACACTGCAAAATTTTTGCTTGGTGATTTGTGGGGGGTGGTTGGCTTTACCTAAGAATCTGATAGGTTCCTCCATATATTTATTCACAGTGTGATTCCTGCCCCCTAGAATTGACTTCAGAGAGTTTTCCACAAGGAAGATTTTAGTAACATTTCTATTAAGTGAATTCATCTAGGGATACTGAAACATCATCTAAAATAGCAACATTTTTACAGCTGATATTGACCAACATGCATATTATGATCAGATAAAATTTTCTATAGTTTCTGGTCAAAGATTCATATACTGCAAAATCCTCTTTTTATTAAAAAAGTTTCACAACTCTCTTCTCCATTTTTTAAACACACGGTCTGAAATTACTTCCAGCATCTTTCCATTACGTAAGAATGAAAAGACGGGTATGGAAATGAAAGGACTGTGAGTGGTCAGGGTCAGGGACCCAGAAAGTGTAGGCTTCGCTGGGAAGGTGAGGAGCAAGTCAGGAAACTGGGCCGTGCCCAGAGTCACACCCAGGGGTGGCAAATTGCACCTCCTGGGGCCACAAGACACCAGAGGCAGCCAGTGGTGGTCACGAGCCTAAGCAGGGGCACAGAAAGTGCACTCAAGGACGGCATGGTCTGCGTTTCTGTAGCTGCAGCCCTCAGCGTGGCTCCTACTGTGTAACAGGTGCTCAGTCAATGCGGACTGAGAATGGGGAACAGTGTGGAACAGAGGATAAACCAAGCATTAAAAACGAACTACCTAATTTACAATATTACTGCGGTCAATCATGTGATGTCATCGTAGACGTAATGCCTAGGGACCTGGATTCTTTTTCAACACAAATCTTTCCATCACACAGGAGATTCTTTGACTTGTTTATTCTATATAACACAGCAGAGGGGCTGAGGACGACTCCAGAGGTCTATTTGTCCTATGCAATAACGACCTCAGTGGGAAAATGAAGTACTTTACAATGGAGTCGGCTGGTTCTATCCCAGCGGCTATAACATTTACAGGAAGAGTTAAAAGTTTTTCAAATAAAAGCCATATTTATTAGGGAATGTATCCTTAGAGAAGACAACTGCTCTGTTTTAAGAAAAATCCAGTAAGTTCATAAATTTCTGTTTATCAGTTTATACATATACATAATTTATACTGGTAAATACAGCACTTAAAAGAGGCAACTGTAAATTATTCTTAAAAACTGCTCTTTTTTTAAAAAAAATGATATTTGTTTTTCTCTTTCTGATTTATTTCACTCTGTACAACAGGCTCCAGGTTCATCCACCTCACTAGAACTACTTTATTGCATTCCTTTTTATGGCTAAGTAATATTCCACTGTATATATGTACCACAGACTCTTTATCCATTTGTCTGATGATGGGCATCTAGATTGCTTCCATGTCCCAGCTATTGTAAATAGTGCTGCTAGTAAACCAGTACAGATGAACCTATTTGCAGGGCAAGAATAGAAACGCAGACATAGAGAACAGATTTTGGACACAGCAAGGGAAGAAGAGGGTGAGACAAATTGAGAGAGTAGCATTGAAACATATACAGTATCATATACAAGTTCAGTTCAGTTGCTCAGTCGTGTCCGACTCTGTGACCCCATGGACTGCAGCAGGCCAGGCTTCCCTGTCCATCACCAACTCCCGGAGTTTATTCAAACTCATGTCCATCGAGTTGGTGATGCCATCCAACCACCTCATCCTCTGTCGTCCCTTTTTCCTCCTGCCTTTAGTCTTTCCCAGCATCAGGGTCTTTTCAAATGAGTCAGTTCTTCCCATCAGGTGGCCAAAGTATTGGAGTTTCAGCTTCAGCATCAGCACTTCCAATGAACATTCAGGACTGATCGCCTTTAGGGTGGACTGGTTGGATCTCCTTGTAATCCAAGGGACTCTCAAGAGTCTTCTCCAACACCAAAGTTCAAAAGCATCAATTCTTCAGTGCTCAACTTTCTTTATAGTCCAACTCTCACATCCATACATGACTACTGGAAAAACCATAGCTTTGACTAGACAGACCTTTGTTGGCAAAGTAATGTCTCTGCTTTTTAATATCCTGTCTAGGTTGGTCATAACTTTTCTTCCAAGGAGCAAGCGTCTTCTAATTTCATGGCTTCAGTCACCATCTGCAGTGATTTTGGAGCCTCCCAAAATAAAGTCTCTTTCTGTTTCCACTGTTTCCCCATCTATTTGCCAGAAAGTGATGTGGCCAGATGCCATGATCTTAGTTTTCTGAATGTTGAGCTTTAAGCCAACTTTTTCACTCTCCTCTTTCACTTTCATCAAGAGGCTCTTTAGTTCTTCTTCACTTTCCGCCATAAGGGTGGTATCATTTGCATATCTGAGGTTATTGATATTTCTCCTGGAAATTTAGATTACAGCTTGTGCTTCATCCAGCCCTGCATTTCTCATGATATACTCTGGATATAAGTTAAATAAGCAGGGTAACAATATACAGCCTTGACATACTCCTTTTCCTATTTGGAACCAGTCTGTTGTCCCATGTCCAGTTCTAACTGTTGCTTCCTGACCTGCATACAGATTTCTCAGGAGGCAGGTCAGGTGGACTGGTATTCCCATCTCTCTACAAATTTTCCACAGTTTATTGTGATCCACACAGTCAAAGGCTTTGGCATAGTCAATAAAGCAGAAATAGATGTTTTTCTGGAACTTTCTTGCTATTTTGATGATCCAATGGATGTTGGCAATTTGATCTCTGGTTCCTCTGCCTTTTCTGAAGACAGCTTGAACATCTGGAAGTTCATGTATTGCTGAAGCCTGGCTTGGAGGATTTTGAGCATTACTTTGCTAGCGTGTGAGATGAGTGCAACTGTGCGGTAGTTTAGCATTCTTCGGCATTGAGCATATAAAATAGATAGCTAATAGAAAGCTGCTGTATAACAGAGTGGAGCTCAGCGTGGTTCTCTGGGATAATCTAGAGGGTGGGATGGGGTGGGGGGGGTTCAAGGGAAGGGACGTATGTATACTTATGGCTGATTCACACTGTTGTATGGCAGAGGCCAACACAATATTGTAAAGCAATTACCTTCCTATTAAAAATAAATTTTTAAAGTATTTTTATCAGTTTTTATAGATAATTCACTGATAAATACTTTTTTAAAAAATTTATTTTTAATTGGAAGATAATTGCTTTATAATATTGTGTTGGCTTCTGCCATCCAATAATGTGAATCAAGGTTTTTTTTTTTCTTCATCAGTTTATATAAGTAATTCACGGGCTTCCTAGATGACTCAGTAGTAAAGAATCTGCCTGCCAGTGCTGGAGACAGGACATTCGGGTTCAATCATTGGGTCCAGTGGATTTCCTAGAGGCAGAATTGCAACCCACTCCAGTATTCTTGCCTGGAGAATCCCACGGACAGAGGAGCCTGGCAGGCTACCAGTCCACAGGGTGGCAAAGAGTTGACAGAAACTAAATGCACACATGCATTTAATTCACACAGTGGGAAGTTATATAAAAGAAAACATACTTTCAGTTAGCCATTGAAATACATCTTTTAAAAGAGTCAGATTGATTATTGTTCATTATTTGGGGACAGAGAGTCTGCTTTTGCTTTGTTGACATAATCAGCTTTATGAAGATTAACATATATTTCCCATGGTTTTAGAGACAGAAAGATGCATGATTCTGATTAGACAAGTCACCTTGGGAGATCACAGTCTTATTTGTACCTAAAATGTGCTGTCTGCACAAAAATTCAGCTTGGGAAAAGTGTTGTATTAAATAGGCTGCATAAATATGAATTAAATAAGAAATGAACAGACAGGTTTGAGCTCTATGGGAATTATTCTGGGTAGGTTATCACAAGAGGACCTGCTTTTATCCTTCAATTTTTCCACCCTGAAACAGTGTCAATGTGGCGGAGATGGCTGGATTGCTTCCCAAACATTCATTTTACTTATTTCTTAACCTTTTTTCTCATTAATGGAAATCAAAATTTTCATTGGTCACTTTTCCTGTAATAAAGATTTTTATTTCTCAGTTTTGAAGGGAGATGTGGCTCTGGGATTTGTGAGATGGCTGCCCAAAGGGAAGCTGACTTAGCTGAGACCCCTGCAGTTTTACTCTCTCCCTCTCCCTCCCTCTGCTGACCTGGAATCCAGATACAGTTGCTGGAGCTTCAGCAGTCATCTTGGACCATGAAGCAGTCTTGAGGATGAAGGTAAACAATTCAGACAGTAGAGCATATTGGTAGAGCTTGTGTCACTGGTGATGTAGAGTGATAGTATATCACCTCTGGACTACCTATTTCTGGATATTTTTGTGTGTAAAAAGAAACTATTAATATCTTATTTATGCTAATTGGACCATAAAGAATGCTAAGCACTGAAGAATAGATGCTTTTGAACTGTGGTGTTGAACAAGACTTTTGAGAGTCCCTTTGATGGCAAGGAGATCAAGCCAGTCCATCCTAAAGGAAATTAGTCCTGAATATTCATTGGAAGGACTGATGCTGAAGCCTGAATACTCTGGCCACCTGATAGGAAGAGCTGACTCATTGGAAAAGACCCTGATGCTGGGAAAGATTGAAAGCAGGAGGAAAAGGGGACAACAGAGGACAAGATGGTTGGATGGCATCACCAACTCAGTGGACATGAGTTTAAGCAAACTTTGGGAGATGGTGAAGGAGAAGGAAGCCTGGCATGCTGCAGTCCATGGGGTTGCAAAGAATTGGACATGACTGAGCGACTGAACAAAAACAACAATTCTTTTATTATATAAATAGTACCTAATATTAACGGATATTTGTTTGTTGTTTAGTTGCTAAATTGTGTCTGACTCTGTGACCCCATGGACTGCAGCCCGCTAGGCTCCTCTGTCCATGGGATTTTCCAGCGGGAATACTGGAGTGGGTTGCTATTTCCTCCTCCAGGGGATCTTCCTGATCCAGGGATCAAACCCACATCTCCTGTACTAGCAGGTGGATTCTTTACCACTGAGTCACCAGGGAAGCCATTAACAAATATACTCCTACAAAAAAAAAAGCTGATTATCTAATACAAAGAAATAACTATAAATAGGACCTACCATAAGGTGCTAATACACTTAACTCTGTCAGAAGGCCAAATAACACTTTCTTTATACACAGAAAAAATTTAAAGAATGCTATTTTCTGACTATATAATTTAAAACCCATGGTTGTTTAGAGAACTCACTGCATCTTTATTTAAAAAAAATACATACATAAAATGGTAGCTAATCTAAACTGCAAGCACAGGGTCTAAGAAAAAAGGAATCAATGACTTATTTCAGGCCATAAAACATTTTCATGGTGATGTCATTTCAGTAACATTGTACTTTCTGCCTAGAGAGCTTATTCAATTTTCTCAGTCTAATATTGTCTCCATGGACCAAGAAAATTATGTTACCAATTTTCTTGTTTTTTTTTTTTTAACCTCAGTAACACTACATTTGGAGACAAATTATCAGAATTAAACCTGTTTAATACATACATACCTTAAGGAAAAAAATTCCTACCTGTATTGTACTCAACTAAGTAATGGAAAATATTTTACTATTTGACTTCTATAATAAAATCAAGACCAAAAAAAAAAAAAAAAAACCATGAGGCCCAATACACTGTTCAGTGCCGAACTCATGATTCTTTTCCCTATATTTTTGGGAACCATTTCAAGAACATATTATTATTTCACAGCTCACATATTTAGAAGATTTGGCATTTGGGGCAGCCTTAGGGGTCTTGGATTTTAGAAAGTCACTTCCAGAATTGTTTCATAGTGAACTGATTCCTCACCTAAGCTTAACTTCTCTTGATTCAAAGTTTTATCAAAGTCAATTAAAAGAGATACACATACTGATGTTGCAGGCTCATTTTTACCTGTAGAGCAGCTTTCATTCCTTTTCTATTTTTTAAAATATTATTTTGTACAGTCAGTGGATAAAGAATGGGAAGCCCATGGTGGCTCAGACAGTAAAGAATCTGCTGCAATGGAGAAGACCCGGGTTCAGTCCCTGGGTTGGGATAAAGAGTAGACATATTAAACCCAGTTTCTTTTCTTTTCTTGATTGCGAGAAGTCTTGATTTCTCAGAAGATGAGTAGATGAAAAAACAACAACAACAAAAAACCCAAAACACAACAAAAACCCTCAACAGACTACACAAAGACTTCTTAAAATATTGACTATGTCTTCTTGCAACCAAATAACTAAATTAAAAATATCAGAGAGAATCTCCTTTCAAATGACATAAAAATGGGGTTCACATTTGAAGATTTCTGTCTGCTAGCTTTATTACAGTCCTAGGATTCTATCATGTGTTATATACTACATAAGCCACAGTAAAATATCCACTAATATCCTTCTATGCGAGTTACTGTCTGAACATATGGAATGGCTCTTTGAATGAATGGATGGAGAATGGTTAAAAAAAAATCTATTTTTTTTAACCATTCTCCATTGAGAGAAAAGACTCAATGAGAAAAAGACTTCCAACTCTTTCAAGAAGCCCTAAGTTATTCTGAATCGCCTAACTAGGTTTCAGATTTTCAGATCATCATGAATTACAGGTAATACAGAACGACAGAAACTCCGGCTCCGTCAGAAACTGAGAGCTGTGAGTACTTGGTATGCACAGCTCATCAGCTCTCCGAGGGACGGGCCTCGTGTATGTGCAAGTCTGGCCACAGCAACGCCTGCCCTCACTTCCTGTGAGACTCACCCCAGAAGCTCAGGGCCCCTCAAAGCCTTCACAGCTCTGAGCTTCACGAGGCTTAACGCCAGCAGTCAGCATTCCTGCTATTTCCCTGCAGTTACATTCTCTATGACCTCTCTGCCAGACAGACAAGAAATGCCAATTTATGAGCTAACACTGGGATCTGGGTGGCAGGAACAGATGTCACCGTTACTTCCAATATATGCAGGAAAGAAGTGCCACGGGGAAATGACTCTGGGCAATATGAATCAGCCAGACACAACTGAAAGGGCCTCGTTATCCCACTGAAAAATCTCCTAGGTCAGAAGGTAACGAATACGGAAGGAAATGCAATCCAAAGTACCTGCTGGCTCTCTTCATTCTGCTGATGTACTCAGAAGCGGGGAGAAACGCAATTAGAGACATTAGTGTAATCTCTAAGAGAATTTATAAACAAATCATTTATCTTGCTGTCCACTTATCAGGGGCCATGGATAAATGGCTTTGTACTCTCCACCTCTGAGCCATCAGCATTTATTTGCATATCTATGGGTTTATAATTGCAGGCTCTTATAGCATATAATTAGTACACCCCAGCCCTGGTGATCTTTCTATTCTCTGGACACCATTAGCACTTGCTATTTGTTCTACTTTCTGAGGGCAGTTTTAATTGCTCATCCACAATGCTAGTATATTAGAGGGAGGTGCTTCACTCAACCTTATTTTAAGGAAAACCACCCTCCAGTAATCACCTAGGGATCTGAGAGATGGACCATAAAGAAGGCTGAGCGCTGAAGAACTGATGCTTTTGAATTGTGGTGTAGGAGAAGACTCTTGAGAGTTCCTTGGACAGCAAGGAGACCAAATCAGTCAATCCAAAAGGAAATCAACCCTGAATATTCATTGGAAGGACTGATGCTGAAGCTGAAGCTCCAATACTTTGGCCACCTGATGCGAAGAGCTGACTCATTGGAAAAGACCCCTCTGCTGGGAAAGACAGAAGGCAGGAGGAGAAGGGAGCACACAGAGGATGAGATGGTTGGATGGCATCACTGACTCAATGGACATGCGTTGAGCACATTCTGGGAGACAGTGAAGGACAGGGAAGCCTGGTGCTGCTGCAGTTTATGGGGTTTCAAAGAATCAGACACAACGTAGCAACTGAACAATAACAACCCTGCCTGTAACCACCCCTGCCCATTTGCCCCTCATGACTCCAACCCAGCTCACTCTCCTCCCTAGCCAAACTGCTTGGACCAGGGTTGGACCCCCAACTCTGCAACCATGGCTTGCATGGCAGTGCTCAAAAAAGTCAAGGCCAATTGGATTCTGTGGAATGTGAATAAAGGGGGAGAAACAAATTATAAACTGGTAGCAGAAGGGAAAGATGCAGGCATGCAGAGAGTAGCTAGAGCTATCCCTATCTATTACAGAGCACCAGAGCAAAGCTCTACCAAATTTTGTCACAAAAGTATCCAGTAGTTTCTTACACCCAAAGTAACAGTTTGGGTTCATTCTTTAAGGGGACTATTGGGCTCATGCTACTGAATTTCTCTGTAGATTTCATGTGCCATTAGCTGTATAGTGAAAATCAACTATCACCTCCCACCATATTTTCTTACTGAAGCTTAAGTCACATCTTTTGCTGTCAATCAAATGAGTGAAAATTAAACAGGTAGCTTTGCTATTATTGTCCTTTCAGAACACCTCAACTAGACTATGCTGCTAAAGGATAAAAGACAAATGCTTGGACCTTTATGTAATCCCAGAGCCACCTGAGACCAATACCATGCTGATCTTTAAAATTTTGTTCCCTATGGATTCTTTTGCATTACTTTTATTCTCTGAAATACTGTATTAAAATATTATTATCTTAATTACTGCATCTTTGGGTGCCTCCGTATTTTGCACTTGACCTGTAATTTTTACTTGTCTCACCCTAACTCCCAGGCCTGTACTAGAGACAAAGTAAATACAATGATGATAATGACAGTTATGGTGACTGTAAATGCTCATCTGTGTTGTACCAGAAGATACAAGGTCAAAGGAATATGACTCACTTCTCTTAGAGTTACAGGAAGAGTGACTCATTTAATCAAGTTTTCCATGTCTGGATTAAATGCACTGCTCTCCAATCCCTCAGACTATCTCGGGCAGAGTTCTCACCTCATTACACTGTCATATTTGGTGCACTGGGCTCTTTCCTTCTCTAGACTATTAGCTCACTGAAGATCAGGACCAAATCTCATTCATCTTTGTTTCCCGATAACTTTCCTGTGTAAGAAGGTATGAATGAAGCACTGTCATGGAAAAGGAATAGAGCTGTAGCAGAAAATGTGATTAGTGCTTTAAATTCTCTCTTCCTGAACTAGAGCGAAAAGGGAAGAGCCTAAAATTGCAGGACGAAGGATTTGGGTTAAATATCTGTATAACTTGGACAATAAATATCTCTATCATATTGATCGGTATGGATAAATTTGTAAGCCATTCAGATTTTCCACCCCTTATCCTGCTCTGGCCTTCCCTGGCTGCCCAAAATGGGCAAGTAATATCCAGGCCCATGCCTTACATCAGCAGGCATGCTTGCAGGCTTAGTTGCTCAGTCGGGTCTGACTCTGAGACACTTTGGACTGTAGCTCGCCAGGCTGCTCTGTCCGTGGAATTTTTCAGACAAAAATACTGGAGTGGGTTGCCGTTTTCCTCCTCCAGGGGATCTTCCCAACCCTGGGGATCAAACCCGTGTCTCCTGCGTCTCCTGCACTGCAGGCAAATTCTTTACCAGCACAGCCACTAGCAGTACATATACCCAAGCTACATTAATAATAGCAGTTGGATGGCTGAGGGCTTGGAGGCCTAAACATCTAGAATATTGCCTGACATAACTTGGAAAAAAAACTTTTCAAATCTTAAAATATATTCTCTTCTTTACACATAGTACATTACATACTCTTCTTTACACATAGTATATTGTATTTTTGAGCTAAGGATTTGGATAAGGAAGCATAAAGAGATTGAATTTCAGGCCTGGGTTAATTAGATCTTAAAGATAGAATTTGGGGGAGCCTAAACATAATTAGGAGATAAAACAGAATATCAGATCAAGACGTAAACTATGAGGCTCAACACGTGAACTTGACATTATAATAAGAAGAATTAAGGAAGAGGCTGACTTGTCTTATACTGAACTTTAAGCAGAAAATTGTTTGCCATTTGGCAAAGATGTTATCAAGACCTTAAAGTCTGGCATAGAGATATCTGGAGAACGGATTGGTCTAGGTGATTTGTAAGAATCCATTCATCCCCCTAATTCTAAGCATCATCAGATTGGGCCGCCAAGGACTTCTTCCATTCAGGCCCTTGGAGTGGACGCCTATTTGTACCACATTCACTTAAGTTTTCCAAAACGTAGCTTCCTCATTTTAATGATATTGAAGAACCTTCTCTGTATCCCGGCAAAGTTGTAACCTATAACATATTATAATATAATTAATATATAATATGTATTATATTATATGCATAATATAATTCAGGTTATATTCCGGTTATATAATATATATTAAATATTTATAATACATAATTATATATAATTCTGGTAATATAATACAATTGTGGTATAACATCATACCAGAATTAAGTTATTATGAAGCAGTGTGGCGAGTGTGAAGAAACAGAGCTAGGTTTGGATCCTGGTTCTCCAAATTCTACCCGGGTGAAGGTCTGCTGTTCCTCACCCCTCCGAGCCGCAGCGTCCCCATCTATAAAGCAGCACAGCAGTCTCAGCCTGAGGGCGGCCGTGAGGAGCAGAGGAACAGGGGCTGTGAAATGAGCTCGGGCTCACCGAGAGCGGCCGCGTTGTCTTAGGACCTTCAGGCTCTTGGGCTCGCAGAGAGGCAAAGCCTCAGAGGATGAGCCTCCCACTCTAATGCAAGGCGGAAGCAAGTACCTACCAGTGGGTTCAGTGTCAGAAAAGAAACTGCTTAACAGTGCCTTCTACAGGTCACTCTTGCTCTTGATTGCAAAGATAATTGGCCCTGTATCTGAGCCACGTGAGGGTGATGCTCAGTTTTCTGAACCTCTCAATTATTTTCATTGCCCCTAACAAGGTATCATCTCCATCTCTAAGCCTGAATTCATGCCTGCCCTTGCATCATGATTTACTTTCCTATGTGGCCACCAGCTGTCGTGCCAGAGCACATTGTTGGGCTGCAAGCTTTTTGTTATAAATAATAGTCTATGTACCATAATCTATAAATATTTACTGTTCACGAGGAGAAATTAGGATCGAGTCCCCATTTTCTCCATATAAACATCACTCTCAGTTATATTTTACTATGTTTGCTTATCAAGGAGGGAAATGGCAGGCCATTTAAAGTCATTTAAAAAGTTTTGAATTATTAAGTGCTTTATTTTCCTCGACAGAATGTTTGGGTTTCAGCAAAACTGGCCTCTTTTATGACAGCGGATTATAAATGGTTCATGAGGGTTTTATTGGATTAAGATGTACAAAGTTGTTGACCTTGACAACGGTGACTATTAAGAGGCATATTTCCAAAGAGCTCCGGAATCACAGTACTGTGGTATTGGGTAAATGTTGTCCAGTGACAACAGTGATTTTGTGGCATTCCGAAAGATGTGAAACAAGTATTATCTAAGACACAAGATCAGTGTGTCCAGACCAAGGTCCTTGAGATGCAGACTTGACTTGTTAGAGGAAGGTTTCCTGGTGGCTCAGACGGTAAAGAATCCACTTGCAATGCAGGAGAACCAAGTTTGACCCCTGGAAGATTCCTTGGAAAAGGAAATGGCAACCCACTCCCGTATTCTTGCCTGGAAAATTCCATGGACAGAGGAGCCTGGCAGGCTACAGTCCATGGGGTCACAAACAGTCAGACACAACTGAGTGACTAACATTTACACTTTCACTTTTTTTTCACCATAGTATTTAAATGCTTCTATTTTTTATAAACATACTTTTAAATATTTCTAAAAATTTTTAAATGAACTCATGGGACAAACTGTCAATCTATAGAAAAAGCAGATTAATAATTATATAGCATTTTGAAGGAAAAAATTTTAAGCATAAAATAAATAGAAGAACTCACACAAAAGACATGAGATTCGACTACACAAAAATGTAAAACCACTAAATAAAAAAACTGATAAGCAAGAAACAAACTGGGGAAGATCTACTCAAATCGATTTATCAATATTTTAAAGACGTTCCTACAACTCAATAAGAAAAAACACAAACTTTCAATAGATGTTGCTAGTGCCCAATCATAAAGGAGGAAGTAAAAATGAAAGATAGACACAGACATATAAATGTCTAACCTCAGAAGGAATAAAAGCAGTACAAATTAAATGATACTCTCCCTTTGCTTGTTTAAAATAATAAAATATTTTCAAATCAATAAATCATAATTTAGTTGTGGTATGGTGAGATAGACATTCGTATTGCTGGTATTATGAAGTATAAAGCCCCCCTAAAACATTTCAAGAAAGCAATTTGGTAATATATTTCTGGAGTTTTAAGAAGTAATCCTACCCTTTGGTTCAGCAATTCTACCTCTAGTGTGCAATCTTAAGAAGACAAAAAAATTGAACAAAGGCTTCTACATAAAGTCTTCGTGGTTCGTTATAAGAGCAGAACAGAACAAAAGGAGACGATCAAAATGTTCAACAAAGAGATAAAGATATAGGACATAAGATACAGCCACATGTTTAGACATTAAAGTTAATATTCATAAAATAGTAATATAGGCAAATATTTTGGAGTATAGGCAATATAGGCAAATATTCAGAGTATAAAATTACATATAGGGTTGTGGGGAACTGGAAGTGCCAACACCTAATTCTCCTATCACTTGGGAAAGAAACTGGAGCTAAGATGCAAAAGAGAACACAGTGGAAAGTAGGATTCAGGTGAAGGGCTCAGCTGGGTGGAAGAGGGCTTTTTAGAAAGTGGTAGCACACAGCATGTGCAAAATTAAAGAGGAATCTGAAAACAAGCCACATTTAGGGAATTTGTAAAAGGCCTGAGTAGGAGACAGATTTGAAAAGACAGGCAGGTCTTGAGCACAATTCTCATATTCACAGGCAATGGGAAGTCATGAGATTAGTGGGTACCGAATGCAGTTAAATGAGTTTAATTATTTTGACTGTTTATTTGTATATTCTCTCATTCATTTCATAAATATTTACCAAAGGCCCACTGTATACCAGAGAGAAGTACTAGACATATATAGATTAGTGAATAAGACAAAATGTTCCTGTTGGTCACTGAGCAAATGTTTTGTTTGCAAGGAACAAAGACTTATTTGAACCACTTCAGGGCATATGTATGTGGTTACTGAGAAAAATTTGAACTGGCAAGATCAGGAATGGTGAGAACCAATGAGCTTGATCTTTGTTCCAGATCTTTCCTGTTGAGATGACAGCTTTTCTTTCTGTGCTACTTCTTTCTTCTCTCTACTTACCACTGTTGTTAACCAATATTCTATAAATGAGATACTCCCTACCTCAGAGTTTTTGTTTGCTCCTAGTGTCCGTTTCTTAATAACATCAACTTACACATGACTCTGATTATTCACTGGAAGGACTGATGATAAAACTGAACCTCCAATACTTTGGCCCCCTGATGCGAAGAGCTGACTCATTAGAAAAGACCCTGAAGCTGGGAAAGACTGAAGGCAGGAAGAGAAGGGGGTGTGACAGAGGATGAGATGGTTGGATGGCATCACCGACTCAATGGACATGAGTTTGTGCAAACTCCAGGAGCTAGTGAAGGACAGGGAAGCCTGGTGTGCTGCAGTCCATGGCGTTGTGAGAGGGACACGACTTACCAACTGAACAACAACACGTGTATCATATTGGACTGTGGCCTTCTTTACATTGTTAACTATTAGCTTCTCCTTTGAGAATCGCTCGATTTGGCCTTGCTTTTCAATGAAAAATTCCTGAGAGAGACCTACTTTACTTTTTTGAGTAAACCACATTACTGGTCACTGGTTAGCTTCTGGAAAGCCCTCCTTTGGGTCAAGTACAGACTCTGTCCATTCAGGTCTGGCTGGGGGATGAGCCACCTGGTCCTTCTGCGTTTGCCCTTTCGGCAGAGCCGTAGGCGGGGCACAACCGTCGGAGGTGAGCTGGGCATCCTGCTGATATTCTAAGGTTTGGCCTTTGCAGTAACTGCCCACATCTCCATATTCTCAGCCAGTACTGTTTGAAGATGGTGCAAAGACAGCAAAACCCTGCCTTCAGAGGAAAAATTTGGGAACAACAAAAGTCTGAACAACACAAAAATATGGGGAGAATATATATGTCAGTCCTAATCTCCCAGTTCGTCCCATCTTCCATTTCCCCTCGGTATGTCCATATTATATCTGCATCTCTATTCCTATCCTGCAAATAGGTTCATCTGTACCATGTTCCTAGATTCCCAGTGGGAATCTGCTATAAAGGACAGGAAGCTTAGCTCTGTGCTCCGTGATGACCTAGAGGGGTGAGGCAGGGATGGTGGGGGGAGGCCCAGGAGGGAGGGGATATATGCATACATATGGCTGATTCACGTCACTGTACAGTAGAAACTATCAAAACATTGTGAAGTGACTGTACTCCAGTAATTTAAAAAAAGAAAAGAAAAATAGAGGGAACATCACCCCCCACCCTCAAATAAGGCTCAAAGCTTAATATCTCCTTAGGGTTTCTCTCTGTTTATCACGGTATCAAGACATAGTACAAACATTACATAATACATAATTACAAAACAAAAACTCTACCTCTACAATGCTGATTTTCTTTCCTCAGAGGCTCCAAGATGATTTGTATCTGTAACACTGAAACTAAAGGTTTCTAAATCGGTTAAGGTCTGGCGTTTGAAAATTCACACCTACATACAAATTTCTGAATATGTTTAGCCAAGTCGAATCTTCTAAAGCAGAGTGTGATAATGTTAATTCAACTATATATGTCTGCATGTTGACTTTACATTATCCATACAGACTCTATAGGGGAGAAAACCCCTTGTGCCTTTAACTGAATGAAAGCTCAGGTGAAGGATGAGAGCAGGTCCCGTGAAGGAAAGATAATGTTCAAATAAAGTCTCTACTTATCAACAGGAAGGATGAAATGGCATTAACTAAATCCCTTAAATGGATTTCTTTTCCATCCTTGAGGAAATGGTACATTTTCCTCTATTTCATGAGGCTGTTGCCATTTACTCTTTTGGGTCTATTACTGCCAGCAGGTTATGAAGATTGCCTGGTAGCCAGGAAGGAAGGATAAGACATCCATAAGAACAAAAGATTGCTGCAGCCTTGCCTTGCTCTCTTTCAGAGGATTGCACTGCTACTAAAATTGGATGAAAAGACAGCCTCAGGTCATAAATTATCTTGAGCTGATGGTCCCACATCCAAGTTAAATTTACATTTATTGGGCCTTTCTTCCAACCATATACTTCAGGAAGTTTCTGTGGATGTATGTATAACTTGTTTTTCATTTCTGGCAGGGTCTTAATCCTATTTTCTCCATAAAGTCTCAAGTATACCTGAAAGCAACTTTTTCTCTCTTCTAAACTCCCATATAGTATATTATTTATTATTGCCACTTAGTTTTATACTTTGAGTATTTTAAGTAGTAATAACAATAACAACAGCAACTACTTACAAATATCTTGGAAACTCACTATGAGGCAGGCACTATGTTATATATGCCTAACATATCATGGATTATGTAATCTACCCATTAATCTTAAAACATCTGTGATACTATTATCTGTGGGACTTGGGAGTATCTTGCCTCTCCTCACAGAGCTGACTGGTTAATGACATGGATGGGCTTGGAATCCAGGTCGCCTGGCTGCAAAGCCTGGGTTTGAACCACTAGTTTTGTTTTTGCTTTTTAATTAATTGTTAACTGGTTTTAATTCTCTTGACCGCACCCTGTGGCAGGTGGGATCTTAGTTCCCCCACCAGGGATTCAACCCAGACCGCTTACACTGGGATGTGGAGTCTTAACCACTGGGTTGCCAGGGAAGTTCCTGTAACCATTAGGTTTTATTTTAAAAATTTGTCTAGATATGCTTTCCCTCAAGCATCTAATTATATTTCTTGGTCATCTTGGTAATTATAGCTCCCGTTTGAAGGGCAGCAGAGACTCGAACAAAGTCTGATTAGATTCAAGCTCCAGCTCCATCATGTGGAAGCCACATGATCTTGGGCAATTTGCTTACCTCTGTGCCTCAGTTTCTTCCCCTGTGACCAGGAATGGTGCCTGCCTCCTGGGGCCTGATGAGTATTAGAAATGAGGCTTGACCAGCACTTAGCACAGTGCCTGACTGGCCCTTAGTAAATGTCATGATTGCCACAGATATTTAAACAGGAATCAGGACAGTGAGTTGCCCAGTGTATACACCCATCTGTAGTCACTTTTGTGGATGTAAATTAATTCATGAGAGATGATTTCCTCTTACCATGACAAAACCATGTTTCTGGCTATGCTTAGGATTGCCAGAGTTAGCAAACAAAATGGAATGCTCAGTGAAATTTGAATTTCAGGTAAACAATGAATTATTTTTAATATAAATATGCTGATATACATGGGACATATTTATACTGAAAGCTATTCATTGGTTATCATGGTTGAAATCCAGCATTTAAATTCAAATTTAACTAAGCATCATTATTTTATCTGGCAGCCAGCTGGCCCTTTGCCTTGCAAGCTCCCCTGTGTTGCCAGAACTCTGTCTTCTAGCATACACATTTACACTGCGGTATAATTTACTTGTTTATTCTGATTCTCCTTTTGGTTTGCTGCATTCTTTTAAATCAACGAATGTTCTTGATTTATTCTTGTATTCCTAGTGTTTAACACTGTATATCTATACCTATGCCCAAATTCACATCTATACTCAAATAGTCACATAAGCTGCAGATATATATTTAAATAAATAAAAAATTAATAAAATATTTAAATTAAAATGTTTATCCATAACAGACTATACTATACAGTTATGCAACTGTTTTTATTTAAACATTTTATATTGTATATTAGACATCCTTCCAGGACACAGCACAGTCAACCTTTCCTCTAATAGCTGCAAAGATCTTCTTTATACATCAGTGATGATGGTATAAACTGCTGAACCTATGATCCAGAAATCCCACTTCCAAGAATCTGTCATGCAAAATTGAGGATGATAGGTATACATAGAATGCCACCGTCACAAAGTCTATAAAAACAAAACACTGGAAAAAAACATATATGCTCATCAGTATTAAGTAGACATGTAGGTATTAAAAATATAAGCAGATATGGTGACAAAGATATTCACAATATGTTATTAAATAAAAACAGATTAAAATAGTATATGTATATATAAAGTAATTTAAAAATATACATTTTTATATCCTAGGTATTGAGAAAAAAATTTTGTCAGGGAATTTGCTGAATGTCATGCCTGGGAAATACATCTACATAAATTTTTATTTTCTCTTTATATTGCACCTTTTCTAAATACTTTTAAATGACATTAAAGTTGTTTATCACATAAGCTGAGAGATAAAAAGCTTTAAATCTGCATGTGTAGTATGAGGTCAATTCTGTGAGACGTATATCTCTACACCTACGTGTAAGTTTGGAAAAGTCACTGAAATGTTAATATTGCATTCTCTGAGTGATGGAATCACAGGGAATTTTGATTTCTTAATTATATTTTCCTATATTTTCAAATTATTTTCTTTCACTCCAGGGGACTGCTAGAGATTTGTACTGGGTCTTGTGCAATTCAGCCCCAAAGATCTAGATATTCTCAAACAACAGAAATAGAAAATATACATTTTCCTGCTCTTGGACTAATTTTTGTTTGATAAGGAGTAACTTTTATTTCTGTATGATGCATAAGTACTAACAAGTTATTTTAAGAGTGGCAATTCAGCATTATGAATAATTGGTTATGACTAACAGAGTGGCTTAATGGGTATCGCCATATTTGCTATTTGTCAAAATCTCAAATGTCTTGAGTTATGCAAATATATTCAATATTAAGAAGAGTCCAGTTAAGGTTTAGCACATAATTATGTGCTAACTAGAATTCTTTTATAGAAATGGTAATAAGTAAAAAAATATTTGTAGTGACTGTAGACTTTTTCCTAATACATCTACTCATTCATCTAACATATATTTACACAGTCAGAAAACATACAGGGAGGTTACGAACATGGTGGAAAGAAAAGGAGCCTTCAGACTACAAAACCTGGGTCTGAATTCTGTCCTGCCACTTACCAGTGTGACTCTGGTGAAGTTACTTAAATTGAATCTTGGCTTCCTTATCTAGAAAATGGTTTACCTTAAGGCCTACCGTATAGGATTGCTATGAGATGAGATGAGATGCAATAGCCAAAGCCTTAAATAATCACTGCCATATGGTGGGAGCTCAGTAAATAACTATACTTATGTTCTATTTTTATGCACAAATTTGAATGATGTGGAAGATAAAAATCTGATCCAACATAGATTCTTCCCTTAAGCATCACTTTGTCTTAGAGAGAGGATATGTGTATTTGTGTGTATGTGTGCGTGTGAGTGTGTGTGTATGTGTTTTATCAAATAGGGGTAGAATTGGCTATATGTAACAGGAAGAAAAGATAGACTGTCTTGGGAATTCAAATGAAGAGGAAATGCTCTCTTTCAGAGAGAGCTGGGGAGAACTGCATTGAAGAGGTATCATTGGAGCTGGGATGAGAAAAATGGGTAGGAACTGAACATGCAAGAATGAAAATAGAGATGGGATGGAAAACCTATGCTTGGTCAACATATGAATCCATTTACAGCACACTTTCTGTTTTAATAGACAAATGTCCTCTAATTTCAGGGACATCAAGTAGATTGTGTACATTTGAGGAATTTTATGAATATTTACTGAATATTTATGAATATTAAAAAGCAGAGACATTACTTTGCCAACAAAGGTCTGTCTAGTTAAGGCTATGGTTTTTCCAGTGGTCACGTATGGATGTGAGAGTTGGACTATAAAGAAAGCTGAGCACCGAAGAATTGACGCTTTTGAACTGTGGTGTTGGAGAAGATTCTTGAGAGTCCCTTGGACAGCAAGGAGATCCAACCAGTCCATCCTAAAGGAAATCAGTCCTGAATATTCATTGGAAGGACTGATGTTGAAGCTTAAACTCCAATACTTTGGCCACCTGATGTGAAGACCTGACTCATTTGAAAAGACCCTGATTCTGGGAAAGATTGAGGGCAGGAGGAGAAGGTGATGACAGAGGATGAGCTGGTTGGATGGCATCACTGACTCGATGGACATGGGTTTGGGTGAACTCCGGGAGTTGGTGATGGACAGGGAGGCCTGGCGTGCTGCGGTTCATGGGGTTGCGAAGAGTCGGACATGACTGTGCAATTGAACTGAACTGATGAATGTTTAATATTCTAGGTGGTAGCATATTTTAGTGAAACATAAACCAAGTCTGAGTCACAGCTCTCCTATCAACTGTGCAAATTCAGTCAAGTTACCTAATCTTTCTGATTTTCAGTCCTGCACACTTATGCTAGATGGTACAAGACAGGACCACCATGAAAATAAACAGAAAAAAAAGTATCCAAATGACTTATCAGAATGCTTGACATCGGCAGAACTCAGCCAGTATTAATTGATCTCCCCATAGTCACCAGAGTATTCTCCTCATTATTTTCCAAACCTCCTCTCCCTCACTGCCAGATACATTTTTGGGAGATAATCATACGGATGGACTTCTTGTTCATGCTCTGAGAAATTTTAAATAAGTGATCTATCTTTGAATGCTGTTGACCAAGATATTTCCAGCAGGCTGAGTAAGAGCACAAATCACCTAGAGGGATGAGACAATTGGCATAAAGTCCATGCACAAAGAGGACTCCTGGTCTATCCACAGGATGTAGACAACACTGCTTTTCTGGAAAATCCCAACTAGACCAGTATATTGAATGGAAGCAGAAGCTGCTTTTAAATGAACTACTGAAATGAAGATACAACGATAATGAAGCCAGATGGAGGAGATTTTTCTTTTTCAGATTATCAGTAGAGTGGAAACTTCTATCTCTAACCCATCCAGAAGAGATTCCACAGAAGGAATGATACATTTTCATCACACCCAAGGTGGATATCATGCAGCAAAACTGCCTAAGTTTCTTAACAAAAGAACAGACATAGTGAAAAGTTATGGTCAAAACATCAAAAAGCCAGTGGACTTCACAGGTTTTGAATTCAGTTCAGGATAACTCAATGTCAGCAGGGTGGAAAGCAGAATACAGAACTTAAAGTCATCCCATAATATTCTTCTTAGTCTTCATATGAAATATTCTGTAAAATCCACATGACTTGCCTGAGCTTTGGGAATTGGGATTTTTGGGGTGAGGGGTAGGGAAGGAAAATGGTTGAATATAAGTTTATTATAATAACAGAGAATCCCTAAATTTCTCAGCCACTGTGGGGTCACATACATCATCACCTTTAATCTTCACAGCAACAAACTTTCATGGTGGATCTTACCCATAGTTTCTGGATACGGAAACTGAGGCTCAGAAAGAATGAGGTGTAGAACGGTGATTTGAATGTACCAGTCGACTCTAATGTTCATTATGCAATATTTCACCAAAGAATACTAAGTGGGAAAACGTAAAGCAAAGTAAGATTTGCCAACTGTGTATGAGGCAGTTGTTGCATTGCTGAACCATAAGGTATTTAGGTGGAAGCCTAATAAAGGCTATGGGAATTGGATTAGAATTCTCAATTCACCTCCCCACTACCTCTGTTTCCCGGCCATTGACATCTGTTATAAGTCCATGGGATGATCAACAGCTACTCCTGACTTCAATATGCATGTAGGACATTGTCTGGTCTGAGGTAAGAAGGTAGCCATTTATTTAGGGACCTAGAGGGACCTAAGATGTTTTATAACATTTAACATTTATAACATAAAACATTTGTTTCATAGAATAAAGGGTATAGTGGCTATCAGATAGAGCATTTCTGAATTCAACTAATATAACCTGTTTGTTTCTGAAGCAATATACATAATAAAGCAGGGGGTAAGGTAATTTATTGAAACATTAATTTGTGTTTGGAACTTACAGTGTTTCCTCTTCCTCAAGTTTCAAGCAGCTATTCTGTTAGTGCAATGAACTTATAGTCAACTATATTCCCCTGCTCCACTGGAGATTTGTAATATAAGAGGGAAAGCTGAATTTTCCCAGAGAAAAGCCCTTCCAAGTTTTTGTTCTTCAAAAGCTTGGGCTCCTAAAAGATTGATGTTCGGGAAGAACTTTAAGAAGATAGGGACCTACTATCAGATGTAATTTAAGAAAATAAAATCATGTGTCATGTAAAAAAAATGTGTGTTTACAGAGTAAAATGCATACCTGCTATAGACGTTTGTAAATAAAAATTCTAAAATTTTAATTGTAAGATCTAAGCACCACTGAACAAATTCTGTGGTTGATAAATCTTGCTCAGCAGCAATGTTCTTTCTGGGGCACTTAGCACTATATTGTCACCAGCATTGTCAGTGGCTTAGAGTCACTCAATTTTCTTTCTTTCTTTTTTTTTTAAAGCTACTTCATCGCTAAAAAATTCTAATCAACAAAAGGAGAAAAGGAAAGATTTGAATGCAGATTTCCAAAGAATAGCAAGGGGATATAAGAAAGCCTTCCTCAGTGATCAGTGCAAATAGAAGAAAACAATAGAATGGGAAAGACTAGAGATCTCTTCAAGACAATTAGAGATACCAAGGGAACATTTCAGGCAAAGATGGGTTCAATAAAGGACAGAAATGGTATGGACCTAACAGAAGCAGAAGATATTAAGAAGAGGTGGCAAGAATACACAGAAGAACTATAGAGAAAAATCTTCATGACCCAGATAATCATGATGGTGTGATCACTCACCTAGAATGAGTGTGAAGACATTCCGGAATGCGAAGTCAAGTAGGCCTTAGGAAGCATCACTACAAACAAAGCTAGTGAAGGTGATGGAATTCCAGTTGAGCTCTTTCAAACCCTAAAAGATGATGCTGTGAAAGTGCTGCACTCAATATGCCAGCAAATTTGGAAAACTCAGCAGTGGTCACAGGACTGGAAAAGGTCAGTTTTCATTCCAATCCCAAAGAATGCTCAAACTACCGCACAACTGTACTCATCTCACACGCTAGCAAAGTATTGCTCAAAATTCTCCAAGCCAGGCTTCAACAACTGTGAACTTCCAGATGTTCAAGTTGGTTTTAGAAAAGGCAGAGGAACCAGAGATCAAATTTCCAGCATCTGTTGGATCATCAAAAAAGCAAGAGTTCATGAAAA